>NC_068554.1:10636924-10927815 GCF_026212275.2 Microplitis demolitor
CGTTGGTGTGACTTGGATTTCCAGCTGCTTGAGATGCCATGAGTAAACGAAGACGGTCAACTAGTTTATTTGGATCATCCCAGTAGACATAATTCATACGTGCTTTTTTCTTTTTGGCAATCATAAAATCTGGTAATCCTTTACCTCTTGATAAGTTTGCATTTTTAGCAAGAAAATTAGCAATATAATTATAATACTTGATTGTCGAGTCTTCATAAAAACTACCATCTGGCTTATAATTTTTTCTATGAGAGTTTGTCATCTTTATAATTTCAAGATATTTATTTTTATCATTTTGTGTGATTTTCGAATCTTCAGGTGATTTTTTAAATAATAATTCCAATAAACCAGGAGTCACTGAGTAATTTTTATTTTTTATATTAATCTCAGTATCATTAAAAGTTATTTCAGAATCACCAATGTAAAAATCATTGTAACATCGACGGACACCATATCTCAGATCTATATCTCTACTTTTTTTATACACTTTAGATAAATAAGACTTAAATTCACTGCTAGCTGGTTTAGCAGGGGTACTTGATGCAGCAGGAAATACTTGTGTTTCTTCCAGAGTTCTGCTTCTAGCTTCAGAGATAATACTATCATAATTACTTGCATCATCAAGTTCTGTATCATTATTCACTGTTGAATTATTTTTTTTATTTCTCCTTTGACTTCTTGTTTGATTTTAGATGATTCGACTAGACTCTGCAGAGGTGTGACAATAGGCTTGAACATTTCACCCATTGTCTTCTCAGCTGTGTCTTTACCCAACTTGAGCATTCTGTGTTTCCGTCGGATAGCATCACTAGCCTGAGATATCTGATGTAAGACATCTCGTTGCTTTGAAAGTTCCTCAGTCTTCATGTTGATGCGTTAGAGTTCACTTAATCTCTGATTACTATTTATCAAGTACAAGTTAATCTATACTAATAAAGTAGTCGAATCCTTTTCTATATCTTCCAGTATTTAGCTCACTGTCTTTGTCAATCACTACAAAACCATATTTACCATTCCAACATGCTGAACACAAATCTTTGAATAAATTTTATGACATGTCAGTATTTACATGATCATCATACACATGTTTCAAGTTCATCTCATCTTGACGAAAGAGAACTATAAAATTCACATTGTCACGTATCAAATGTTTAGGGACACGCGTATAAGTCTGACAGAGATAAAAACTGTCAACATCTGTATGTCGACCCATACAAAAGTATGCTCTGATATGATCTTGTTTTTCACAAGCAACATCATCAAATATCAACAATGAGTTTGGTTTTGCATCTTCCGGTTTCAGTACTTCTTCAGGCTCATTAAATGTAAAAAATTCAATACCTTCTAGTGGTTTAAGTAGTGATTCTAAAAATTTATATTTCGGCTGGTTCAGAGATTTTGAGTAGAGATAGATATTATCAAATCTCAAGCCGTTGGGGTGTATGATGAGTGAGAGCAGAGCATTTGTTTTTCCACAATTTGATGGCCCACAAAATATAGCACGTATACTGTTTGGCAATAAAGCACCGTGTCTCTCGACTTTTTTCACTCCTGTACCTTGAACAATTTGATCAAAATTTATTACTGGCAACTTGGCCTCTTGACTTTTAAACTCCATGTTGATAGTTTGCGATCACAACATTAACTCACTCAGCGAGCTTTAAGTATCAGGTTTTATATCATTTTAAGTTAGTCATGATGCTGCTACTATAGAGAGCAGACGTATAGAGACCAGTGGTAGAGCTTTCGTAAACAGTATAATCAATAAGCTACCATTTGAACTACATATACCTGGATACCAGTACTGTGGACCAGGCACAAAGCTAGCCAAGAGATTAGCTCGTGGAGATCCTGGAATGAATCCTCTGGATGCTGCGTATAAAGAACACGATATCGCATACTCGTATAATCGTGAAAATTTGGTGGCACGTCACGAGGCTGATCAAATACTTACTGAGAAGGCGTGGCAATGTTATCAAGCAAAAGACGCTGGTATTGGTGAAAAAGCTGCTGCGTGGAGTGTAAATAGAATCATGAAGATGAAAAAAAGATTCGGTATGGGGTTGAAAAAGAGAACAGCTGGCAAGAGAAAGCCTAGCAAGAAAAAGCCTAGCAAGAGAAAGTCTGGCAAAAGAAAGACTAGTAAGAGGAAGACTAGTGTGAAGAAACAAGTAGTACCAAGACAAGTTGTCACGGCTGCCAAAAAGTCTATGACTTCTGGAGGTGATCCAATTAAAGCAGCGTTAAAAGGAGCTCGTCAGGCAGTTAAAAAATCTGGTGGGAAAAAAAATATCCGACTGCTACGAATTTTACCAGTTCCATCGAAAGTTGGTGGTATACTACCATTTTTAATACCACTTTTTGCTGGCTTGAGTGCAACAGGAGCTTTGGCTGGGGGTGCTGCTGGTATAGCAAAAGCTGTGAATGATGCAAGTGCAGCTAATAATCGATTGGAGGAGAGCAAACGACATAATTTAAAAATGGAACAAATATCCATGGGTAAAGGTTTATACTTGAGACCTTACAGACGTGGTATGGGCTTATACTTGAGACCATATCCGGTAGGCAGAGGATGCAAGTCAAAAAACAAGTAAAGCTACCACATCAAGCACTCACAAACATTGACTTACTGAAGTACGCTAAAGCTCTAAAAATTCCAAACTTTCGTGGTGTTTTTATGAGAAATGATTTACCTGAAACTGGACCAAGAAAATATGAATCAGCTATTATTAATCTTGATGATAAACTCGGACCTGGTATTCATTGGGTTGCATACAAGAAAAATAATGATACAGTTATTTATTTTGACAGTTTTGGTAATTTACAACCACCACAAGATCTTACGGAATATCTCGATGTTGGTAGCGTGAAATATAATCACAAAAGATATCAGGATTTTGATACAATTATATGTGGACATTTGTGTCTCAAATTTCTCACTGGACAACTATAAATTGATGTGACTCTGTGTGCAACACATCAGTCATGGCTGAGCCATTCACATTAACGCTAACAGGATCCACATCCGAGTTGGAGGCCAACTACTTCCCTCCAATAGAATTATCACCAACTAAAAATTATGTTCTGGGACTTGTAGAGTTATTAACATTTAATTCAATATTCAATATTGACGTTGGTGCTAATAAATTCTATGTCTTTTATCTTGTGGATAATATTGATATCGAAAAAATTGACACAAATAATGTTGATGAGAAAAAAATAGTCAAGAAAAAAAGAAACGCAGCAATAACTACAAAGTTTAATGACAATATCTCAGTGACAGAAAATGACTCAGTGAGTGAAAATAATATAGAAGCTGAAAAATATGGAAATATTGAAGAGAGAGTCTTGACGATACCAACGGGAAGTTACGAGATAACTGACATTGAAAAATATATTCAAAAGAAATTACGGAGACTCAGTATCAGCATCAAAGCCAATAATAATGAATTGAGAAGTGAAATTAAATGTGACCAATTTATAAATTTTACGCCTGAAGATTCTATTGGTCAACTATTGGGATTTACATATCAGAAGCTGATGCCACATAAAACTCACTCATCAGATTTACCAGTAAAGATATTAAAACTCAATGCTCTGAGAGTTGAGTGCAACATCACGTCTGGTGCTTATATAAATGAACACAAAGTTCACACTATTCATGAATTTTTTCCAAGTGTGCCACCAGGATATAAGATTGTTGAATTGCCATCTTACGTCATTTATCTACCGATCGCCGTACAAGCAATAGAAAATCTTAGACTGAGAATTGTCGATCAAGACGGAAAACTGGCTAATTTTAGAGGTGAGGCGATAACCATAAGACTGCATATAAAGTCTATAAAATAATAGGTATTGTGTATGAGACAAAAAGTGGTGCTGGGTATAAAACGACAGCAACATGGTCAAGCAACATCAGTCACCGAGTACCTCACAAGGTGTTAATTCATCAGAACGCTCAGTTCCTGCAGAGCCTAGGAATAAAATTACATGGAAAATTAAAAAAATAAAAATTTATTTTTGTTGTTTGACGTGTACACGACCATGGCAGCGGAAATCTTAAATATTCAACGACAAATCATTTTTGATGAGTCAATTGCGCACTATGAAGCGCATGCTCATCTCCCGTATGCTTCATCAACATTTAACAACAGCGATGAAATAAGAATTGCCATTCAACATCAAGATTTGTGTCTACTCCCAAGTAAAAGTACATTACATGTGTACGGAAAATTCACAAAGTCCGATGGTACAGCTGTGAGTGTAACTACTCACATGGCCAACATGACAGTATGTCATATGTTTGAAGAAATACGCTACGAGCTCAATGGTGTTGAGATTGATCGTAACAAAAATTTCGGCATCACAAGCCTCATGAAAGGATACACGTCACTGAGTCCAGCTCAACAAAATACACTCGAGAACTCAGGCTGGATTATGGATAAAGCTGTCAACAAATTATACAATGACAATGGTTACTTTGATGTATCTATACCACTGAGTCTTTTGCTAAGATTTGCTGAGGATTACCATAAAGTTGTCATCAATGCAAAGCATGAGATGATTTTAATAAGATCAAATTCTGATATGAATGCATACATTGTGGCTACGCCTGCTGCTGGAGCTCATGCTGAAGCTGTTAAAATTACGCTGCAAAAAGTCGAATGGATTGTACCATATGTGACTATGGCTGATAAACAAAAAATTGAAGCTTTGAATTATATTACAAGTGATCCTGCTATCTCAATCAGTTTCCGTGCTTGGGAGCTGTACGAGTATCCACTATTACCTAATACTTCGAAGCACATTTGGGCTGTCAAAACATCTACGCAGCTCGAGAAACCACGTTTTGTAATCCTTGGATTTCAAACAGCAAGAAAAAATGATGCAACAAAAAATGCCAGCGTATTTGATCACTGCAACATCAGAGACATAAAATTATTTTTAAACTCTCAGAGTTATCCTTATGGGAATTTAAACCTCAACATTACAAACAATCAATATGCTCTGTTGTATGATATGTATATAAATTTCCAAATTTCATACTACAACTAAGAATCTGAGCCACTGCTAACAAAGAAGAAATTTTTGGAACAAGCACCACTGTATGTTATCGATTGCTCGAAACAAAACGAATCAATAAAATCTGGACCAGTGGACATTCGTCTGGAATTTGAATCTACAAATCAATTTCCTGCGCAGACATCAGCTTATTGTCTCATTATACATGATCGCATAGTCTAACATAATCCTATAAGCAGCATCGTACGAAAACTAATATGAAGACTGTTAAGTTTAATCTAACGCCAACCATATATTACATGTATGTATGGAGATTTGCACACAAGCAAGCAAGAAGAGGCGAATGGGAACAAGCAGCAAGAGATCGAGAACGATTTAAACAAAGAATTAATAAATTAAATATAATTATTGAACCTGTATTAATTAAAAAACTTACATGTATAAATGAATAAACTTTTTTTATATTGATATACATTGTTTTTTATTATTTATAACCTAAAATATACATTTAAGTCTTACATAACCTGAAATATTTTTTTCATTTCACATAACCTCAAATACATGCTAAACTATAGATGTTTTTTCTTAACCTCAAATATACATTTAGTCTTACATAAAATATAGTTTTTTTTTCTTAACCTAAAAATATACAGTTAGAGCAATCTTTTTTAAATAGATATGCAAAGCTATCAGGAATATCATCATGGAATATATAATGATCCCGACACCTTTAATAGCCAATCAATTTTTCATTATTTTTTAATTCTTCTGGTAGTTTGTGCCAAGCAAAATCGATCTGCTGGGTTGCATTTTCAAGGATAAATGTATCATCAAAGCATGCGATGTCTCGATCATCCATACAAAGTAGATTCCCCAATTGATTGAAGATCTGAACTGATTTCTCGTAGGATGGTTGAATTCCATAAAAATGCCAGGACCATCTCTTGAACTCTTAAACATTTTGAAATGCACATGAAGTATCCAATTTCTTCAAGTGATATGCATAATATGGACATTGATATTTCAAGTAATCATTCTTTTGATAGAATGTGAAAAATTCCTTTTTTTCTAAATCAATAATTGGTACAGCAGCGTCGATTAGATCTTCGAGCCATTTCTTCTTCTGTTCACCTTGTACGTAATAATATCGTGTATGTTTGACCATAATTTCAAGAATGTCTTTCAATAATTCATATGGTAGCAATCCAGCTATCCATTATATTGCATGTTGATGTCCACAGTGATCAACACGTTTCTGCATTACAGCAACTTCAACTTGATACACAGGTGGTTTAAAAAACCAATGTTCACATCGTGCAAGTCCATATGTACACACTTTATCACAAATATCAGTAGCACACAGTTCTTTTATCACAAATCTCCCATCAGGCATCTCAAAACCCACATAATCAATTATTAGTTCCATTATTGCGGTTTGTTAGCTTTGAACAATGACTTAGTTAATATAAATGTTATTTCATGACACGCTTCTTCGTAATCTTTGCGATCCTTGAAGCTTAACAATAATTCTTTCCAATGAGACAGTTGTATGTTGATTTCTTTCATTGGAATTGCTAATTCTTTGTTTCTTTCTTCATTCACTTTCCTAAAATAATAGGAATCAGGGATACTAGCGTCGTTGTCGAAAATATCACTTTCGTCGCTTATGTCTTCGAACTCGATTTGAGCCTCGTGGTAACACTCATCAATGCATACATGAAGTCTATAAAAGTTAATGATTAAATATTTATAGTTAAATTAATTAAAGATTAATAATTTTTTTGTTTTCTTTATTAATAATTCTTACATACTTTAAACCTTGAGGACCCATTTTTATGATTTTCCAAGTATACGTAATTGTAGTTTTTCCGTTTTTTCACTAATTTCAAATAGATTCTTTGCTAAATTTCTTTTTTCAGCACAGCCTGGACACGATACTTCTCGCGCACTTTCAATAATTTCAAGATTTCTAGCAAACGCAATAACATCATTGATAAATTTTCCAATATCCTCAGGAGGCACGTCACCAAATAACGATTCAATAATATCGTCGAGGTTATCGGTGTATAGCCGGTTATGTAAGAGAAAAATTCTTTCACTTTCACTGAATTTTTTATCCATTTGCACAAGCCGTTGACTAGAATGTTTCTCGATGTAGACTGACTGCTGCGAGCTCTCGAGCTCAGCGCTCAACTCAGTATCCCCACTGTAGGGTGAAAACAAGTTCAGACTTGTTGGATGACGTCATCATCTAGAAAATTCTACTGCGCAGTTGAAAAATGTTACTACGCAGTTAGAAATAGAACAAAGGAAAAACCAGTTCAGACTTGTCAGATGACGTCATCATCAGTAAAAAAAGGGGGAGAGAAACTATACCACTAGATGGCATGCTCTTGTATGCTTCTCGCATGTACCCTTACATACCCTAGTTTCAATATATTAAACTTTAAATCATAAATTTACGTGTACATATTGCATTAATCAGAGTAGGCAACGCTAGTGTCAGCTCTGAAGTTAAGCACAAACATAATGCCAGAACCTGTAACCTGATAGGCATTCCGAGAACTCATTCTAGTCATTAATGAAATTGTATATAATTTTACATAAATTGTATATTATCAAAAATTGTATATATTTCTTTCAAAATTTCCGACTAAAAATATACACAAGGCGCCAATTATTATAACACGAGCTCAAAATGGTGGATAAGAATTCAAAATGACGGACAATTAGCATCAAACGGGCCCCAGATATGCTGAACTCGGTCGGTAAAAAAGGCTGCCTATAACACGAAGCAGATGCCAATTAGCATCTAAACAACGTCAATTAGCCTCAATATGATGTCAAAAAGGCCCCAGATAAGCACATCAACACATTACCATCAATAGACAACATACAGTCCATCAGTACAACAGATCAAGTCCTAAATGAGCTCACAATGATGCCAATTAGCTTCAAAATGATGTCAAAAAGGTCCTAGATAAGTACACCAACGGCCGACACGTTACCACCACTCGATAACTTACCCTCAATCGGTAAAACAGGATACATCAGCAGCTGGCATATTACCCGCGGTCGATACAACAGATCGTGGGTTCGTGTCTATAATAAGCCAGAACCTTCCTTGTCTATCTACTTTTAGTTAACTTGAATCCAACTAAATAATTGTATACTTTATTAATACTAATTTTTTCCGTCATAATTTAGGTATTTTTTTAACTGTATGAATGAATTATTTTAATATATTACGTAAACAAATAATGTTGTTGATTTTTTAATTATTTATCTAGAGAAACTATTTATCTGCACTCATAGCAATTAACAGCAAAAATTAACCTCAAAAACTGAATAATATAATTGAAGATATAGTCAATATAGTAAGGCCCTCCAAGAAGAAATTTAATTTATTGAAAGCTCAAGTGCATAGCGATTAATCAAAAGCGCCTCTATTGTGAATAATTATAAAAAAGTTCAAGGTCAAACAGCGGTGCGCTTACAGTGCCTCCTTTTTGCAAGATTTCGATTTAGAATTTCACATCTTCTTAGACAAAAAAGGAGTTAACTCGCCGATCTCTGCACTAGCTATTATATAGTACAGATTTATCATTGCCAAAAATAAAGGAGGAAAGTGCACAACAAAACAATCATGCAAATAATTATCTTGCTGTATATAAACATGAGAAAATATTTATTATTCTCTCAACATTTAATGAAAAAAATTCTTAAATGTTTTATACTTTTTAACCTATGGATTTTATGAATTTCATGAATGGGACCTTTTTTGTAGAGAATTTAATTTCCTACAAAATTATCGTTCACTTTTTTCTTCGTAACTATAACCGTTTAGCCTTTACGTGCAAAAAATATTTTTTTTTTTTTTAAATATGACTCCTATCTCGCACAAAAACTGAAATATACGAGTTATAATAAAATTGTCGTGAGCACATTTAAAGCGCAGCTAATTATCTACAAATCACCCCTATGGGAATTTTAATGCCGTGAAATGCCGCCAAGTTATAGGGAATAAAATAAACCTAATATTCCTATGTATTTTAAATGAGAAAACTTCAAAATCAAAATAAAAGTACTTAGACGTAAAATTAAGGGCTAAACTTCCGGGGAATTTTTTTTTTATGTGTACAATGATATTTTGCTGTGGGAGCGAAAAAAAATGTTCGTTCAAAACGAACCACCCTAATATATATATATATTAAATGAGAAGAGGTGTTTATGCCTATGTCACGATTAAGAGCCGAAAGCACATATCGCAAGGAAATAGTATTTGTATGTGGGAGTTATAGGCATGAGTCTCCCATTGCAAACTGAGGTGGTTGCGAGTTAATAACTATAAGAGTGTAAAAGATATGAGGGTTGGCAGAAAGTGAACTTTCAAAACGTGTATACGATTAGTCGAGCCAAATGGAAGATATATTTTTCGAAAATTTTCAGCATCTCCCTGACTTTTCCGTAGTTCGCAGTTAGTTGAAAATGAAGGCAATCCTTGTTCATTTTGACTCGTTGCAGTCGATTTTTGAAGGTCCGTTTTTTACACCTAAATTCTTAATCCGTGAATCAGATATTGTTAGTACACTCATATATTTTCGTATAAATGTATTACTAAAACCTTGGATTCACAAACTAGCTTTGAGTTAATGGGGTTAGGAACAAAAATATACATATGGGGCATTCCACGCCAAATCGACCACTTTTGACCTCGACTCCTTTCGATTTGGCTGAAAATTTTTTCCCTTTTCTACCCTATAAAATCATTTCTCAGGAAATTTTAATATTTTTTAACACAACAAAAAAAAAGTTATGAGTTTTTCAAAAATAAGCCTTTTATTCTTTTAAATAGCTATAACTTCTTCAAAAATTGACTAATTAGGACGTATTGTTTTTAAAATTTTTGTCTTTGAATGTACTTTTCAGAAAAAAAATACAAGAAAATTTTAAGATGATAAACTCCATGAAATTTTTGGCTTTTTCGAAAAAAACCGCCATTTTCTTAGTTCGCCAATTTTTATTTTTTTTTTTTATTACAAAAAAAAAAAACTTTAATTAAATCTGCAATTTTTCCCGCCAATCTCAGAGTAGGCGGCCTTTTCTTTTATTTTTTTTTATCAATTGAAAAAAATTTTCGCCCAGTTGAGCTTATTTTACAAAATATCACTCTGGAAATTTTTGAGAATTTCTCGACGACTTCAGAGTTTGAAAAATTGAGACGAAAAAATTAATTAAAACTGGTAATCCTCGAAAGAATTTAGATTTTTTTTTAAAATGTTAGAAAAAAAAAATAGAACATACCTATAAATAATTTTATTGTATTTTTTTTTAAACTACACCTGAAAACGAAGAAATGAAAAAAAACTTGCCCTTTGGTTTATTTTTGACCAAGTCACAGGCATTTGAAATAGCGATATGCGTTAGATTAATTTTTCGAAAGCTTGTCACTTGGTCAAAAAAGAACCAAAGGGCAATTTTTTTTTTCATTTTCTTTGTTTTTAGGTGTAGTTTTAAAAAAAAATTACATTAAAATTATTTATAGTTATCTTCTATTTTTAACTTTCCGCCAAGAAAATTGCAAATTTTCAAAAATTCGGGAAGTTATTGGTTTCAGTCCAATTTTCGAAATTCGAAATTCTAAGAGATCTTGACGTTTTGAGATTCTAGGAAGCTAACCTGACTAATTTCACGATGATGTCCGAGTGTATTTATGTATGGAAATATCTGTAACTTTAGAACGGATGAACCGATATTGATTTTCAAGGTGTCATTCGACACGGCTCGATGAATTGACTCTGAAATCAACTGGGCTCTGAAGCATCATAAGCTGCGTCGAATGCCACCTCAAACATAAAAATCGGTTAATTCGTTCAAGAGAAACCGCTGTCGAAAAAGTTACAAAAAAACAAAAATTTTGAGTATTCTCAAAATCGTTCAAAAACGACTCAATAAATCAATTTCAAAATCTGATCAGAACTCAATAAAACGCGTCGATTGCCACTTTGACCGTCTCAATCGGTTTATTTGTTCGGGAGATATCGTTTGAGAAAAAATCGTAAAAAACGTTTTTTTTTCGAAAACAAAAGGATACAAAATTATTTTCGAGCTCAAAGAGCTCGGAAATATATCTATACTAATGTTTTCGAGCTCTTTGAGGTCGAAAACAGCGGGAAGTTTTGGGGCTGGCCCGCAGGGGCAACCGACAGACCGATTTTTTTTTTCGATCTCGCAAGAAAATTTGTTGGTTTACGATGTTTTAAGGAGCCTCTCCAAAAATGAGCTCGATAAAAATTTTTTAAAAGGTCGCACACGAATTTTGAAAATATCAAAAATGATTGAAATTCGGATTTTTTACCTCTAAATTTATTCTTCCCTGATTAAAAACTCCAATTGCAACTGATTGAAAATGTCCTATCAGATTGAATCGGAAATTTCTGATTGTCATTCAATCAGTTTCAATCAGATTCAATCGGAAATTTCCGAATGATTCTGATTGAAAGTCAATCAGAAATTTCCGATTGACTTTCAATTAGTTTCAATCGGATTTAATCAGATATTTCCGGAAGGTTTCGATTGTAAGTCAATAAAAAATTACCGATTCCCGGAGAAAAATAATTTTATATATTATTAATTGGTAAAAAATTAAAAAATCAAATATATTGAAATCTACGTTGAATCTATATTAACAATTGGATTTCATGTCATGAAGTAATATAGAATATGCTATATTACAACCAAAACTGGCACTTGTCACTCTGTCAAAGAACAGAGAAGTGCTCGTATCAGAATTGCTTCCAAGTCTGAAATATAATACGTGTGAACTACGTTTTTTACTAGGGACACAAGTGGTAGGCGCTATCTAGTGGCGAGCACCGAACTACTCCCACTGCTATTGCCTAGGACTGGTGAATTTCTTCTCCTCTACATATATCTTTTCTCCTAAGAAATTTTTCTCTTGGTTCAAGCAACTTCTTTTTCTATTAGTTGGAGCATACGAAAATCCTTGCGTTAAACACCTCCATAAAGAAAATTTTTTTAAAAAATATAAGTTAAAATACAAAAAATATATTTTAGAATTTATAAAAAATCAATCAGAAAACTATTTTTTAAAGAGCTTGACATTGAAATAAAAATAACTAGAAAAAAAGCGAAATTTTGAAAAACATTATTTATAATAATTCTCGAGAAATGGAATCACCTACACAAAAGTTTCTATGAGATTTTCTGATAAAACTGATAGTTTCGCCGGAAAAGTAAGAAGATCTCAAAATTTTTTATAAATTCGACTTTAAGCTTAAATAACTTTTGAACAGTTAGATTTATCAAAAAATGATGAGACTTTTGTTGTAGAGCATTCAATATCCTACAAAAATATCTATCGTGCATAATAATTCGTTGATTGGCTTGTAAGTTGGAAAATTCTAAAAAATAAATAGTTTTTTTCCCGTGTTATTTAAATAGAGAATAGAAAAATTGATTGACGCAAACCGTAGTATTATTATAAAGAGCTTGGATCGGTACTGAAATTTTTATTTTTAGGTAGACTTTCAATTTTTGGATACCAAAAAAAAGAATTTTTTTTTTTTTTAACCAACTTAATATATATATATAATTTTTTATTGATGTTTCCTTTTATTTTCGTGATAGTTTTAAACTCGATCAACACAGTTTTTTAAAAAAAGTTTTTGTATAATCCTGAAAAACGCTTGTTTTAACTTTTTATAAAATTGATTAAATTGGAAAGACAAATATAATTCTATACTCGGATATTTTAAGAATTGCTGAATTAATGATAAATGAAATTCATATCTGCCTAAATTTTAATAATTATCAATACTATCTGAATTGTTATTTTCCGATTGAATCCGATTGAAACTGATTAAAAATTGTCTGTCGAATTTAATCAGAAAATATTCGATAAGTGAATTATTATTTTCTGATTGAATCTGATTAAAACTGATTGAAAATTTTCTGTCACATTTCATCGGATTCAATCGGAAAATAATCGATGAATGAACTATTATTTTCTAATTGAATCCGCTTCGTTTGAAACGAAATTTTTTTTTCTAGCCGACACAAAAAAATTTTGTTGTTTATATTGAGAAAAAAATTCCTTGAAAATTTCAGCTCTTAAATTTAATTTAAAGTACTTTCTCTCGAGTATCAAATTTTTCCATTTTAAAAGTGTATGTTAATTGTATAACATTTTGTTTAAATTGTAATAACATAGCCAAATTTTAAGCTATCGTTTTGAAACCAGTTTTAATTTGCAGAAAATTTGTTGAATTTGAAAGTCTATAAAACAAATTGCTCTAACTCGATCTATGTCGATTCTATCTGCTCCGAAAGTCTAGTTTTCACTTGTTTCATATAATTCTGTTAATAGTGAAAAAAAAAACGGCTCATCGTGCAAAAAAGATGCATAGCACCCATCTTTTAGAAAATTTCGTCCTCCACGGAATTTTTCATTATAATTCCCTGCTAAATGAATCCGAGAGATTCTTATAGTTGTATGTATAAGGCGCTATACTTTACCATATAGCAGTTCTCATAGAACTCATTCATTCTCATAAAATCTCTATGGGAATGTATGAGAATCTATGAGATTTTCTACATAGGGTGATATTGCTAAAGTGCACTGTTTATAAGATACAATCAGTAGAACATTCTACAGTAAAAAGGATTTATACTATATCAAGCTTACAATTTTTACTGTCTCATGTTAAACTACTCGTATCTCATAGATAATACGCACATCCTTATCAAAAATAAACGAAGGCCGCCTCGTTTGTCATCTACCGTTAGCATTGATTCCAGCGACGTTAGCGAGACGCTAGCCAGTTCCTCGTTTCATTTTTACTAAGGACTTCAGCTATATATCTAGCTCATCCGGAAGATAGTTAAAAATCAATTAGAACATTCTGCACTGAGAAATAAAAAATTGATCAATCGAGATAAAATCGAGAAATAAATCATTATTTTCCGATTGAATCTGATTGAATTTTTTTCATTCAGTTTTAATCGGTTTCAATCGGAAAATAATTTTTTTAAAATGAATGAATCTGATTGAAACTGATTGAGATATTTCAATCGGATTTAATCAGATCCAATCGAAAAATAATCAAAAATTTAAATTATTATTTTCTGATTGAAACTGATTAAATTTTTCTCAATCAGTTTTAATCAGTGTCAATCGGACAGTAATTTCTAGAAAGTTATTATTTTCCGATTGAATCTGATTGAAACTGATTGAGATATTTCAATCGGGTTTAATCAGATTCAATCGGAAAATAATCGAAAATTAAAATTATTTTTTTCTGATTGAAATATTTCAATCAGATTTAATCAGAAAATAAAAAATGTTTTTCTCTGATTGATTCTGATTGAAATTCACTTGGAGGCCTCAAACGCTCCCGAACATTTCTGATTGAAAATTCGTTTCCGATTGAAACTAATAGAATTCTAATTGAGTTTCAATCAGATTCAATCGGATTCAATCGGAATTTTTAATCAGGGATTATTAATACCAGCACTTTAATTCAAACTCGGATTGAAACGAACCCAGTTTGAAAAAACTGGTCCTTAATAAAGTCTGCTTAACAAATGCTAAGAACAAATTAATTATACATATATATATATATATATTCTAAAATATATATTGATGAAAATGTTTACAATTTATTGTGTAAACTCATGTGCTACAACACAAAAATATACATACATACTAAAATATATATTGATGAAAATATACACAATTCATCAAAAATTAGAGATTTATAAATTTATTAAAATTATCAAAAACGGCGCAAGCAAAAATTTAGAAATTTAAAAATGATAACTCAAATATTAAGCTCAAAGATTTTTCATGGAATCGGTACAGAATGATGAAAAATTAATAAAGAAATTGGTAAATAACAGATGTAATTGATATTTATCTATTATTAATAAATTTAAATACGAGAGAGGTTAAACAGGCATATAACACCAGTATAGAGACACGGTTGACTCGCGCCGCCACGTTCACACATATGTATATATATATTTATCTCGAAAACAAGAGTCTGGTATTATTAATCAACAATATTTAAATGAATTAGCTTATGACACTGATAAGTTAACCGAAGAAGTGATAAAAAGTGTTCCGATACTGAATAAAGAACAGAAAGAAGCATATGAATCTATATTGAATAGTGTCGTTTCTGATTCTGGACGATTGTTCTTCCTTGATGTTCCTGGTGGAACGGGAAAAACATTCTTGATTAATTTGTTGCTTGCGAAAATTAGAAGTGAAAAAGTATTGCTATTGCTGTTGCTTCTTCAGGAATTGCGGCTACTTTAATTGACGGAGGCAAAACAGCTCACTCGACATTTAAATTACCTCTTGAAATGAATCATTCTGATAATATTCTATGCAATATTTATAAGCAGAGTTATATGGCTCACGTTATCAGAGAAGCAAAACTGATAGTATGGGATGAATGCACTATGGCTCACAAAAATGCTATTGAAGTTCTCAACAGAACTCTTAAGGATATAAGAAATAGTGACCGAATAATGGGTGGAATAACTGTTGTTTTAGCTGGTGACTTCAGACAAACTTTACCTGTTGTACCACGAGGTACACGTGCAGATGAAGTCAAAGCCTGTCTCAAATCCTCAGTTTTATGGCCTCATGTTAACGTACTGTCTTTGAAAATTAATATGCGCGTTCATATACAACATGATTTGAGAGCAGAAGAATTTTCAAAGTTACTCATTGATATAGGGAATGGACAAATTTCAGAAGTTGACGGACGAATAAGTATTCCGGATAACCTAGGTGATATTGTTGATGATTTAACTACATTAACTGATAAAATATACCCAGATATCAATAAAATTGGAGTTAATTGCTCTTCATGGCTAAAAGAAAGAGCTATTCTGACTCCAATGAATGATTCAGCGAATAGCATTAACAACTATTTTATAGAAAAGCTATCAACTAATCAAATGAAGTATAAATCTATTGATACAGTCGTAGAAGTTGATGATGCTGTCCATTATCCTGTCGAGTTCTTACATACACTCAATCCACCCGGAATACCATCTCATATTCTCAATCTTAAAATTGGAGCACCAATAATGTTACTGCGCAATTTGAATCCTCCAAAACTATGTAACGGTACCAGACTACAAGTGAAAAATTTACATAAAAATATTATTGAAGCTACAATTTTAACAGGTAAACATGAAGGAGAAGTCGTATTTATTCCAAGAATTCCTTTGGTTCCATCTGACTACCATTTCAACTTCAAACGTCTACAATTTCCTGTTAGGGTTTGCTATGCTATGACTATCAATAAAGCGCAGGGGCAGAGTTTAAAATTAGCTGGTGTAGATTTGAGACATGATTGTTTTTCTCATGGTCAGTTTTACGTGGCATGCTCAAGAGTCAGTTCACCGGACAACTTGATTATTCTTCAACCAGAAAAAAAGACGAAAAACATTGTTTACAAGGAAGTTTTAAGTTTGAAACTGTATAAAACTGTTAATTTTATTCATTGATAAGTATTGAGTGATTGTTATATTTTTGTTCATTATGAGAAATAAATTTTTGTAAAAAGTTAAAACTTAATTTTTTTTTGTTGTGTATGCCTCCTGGGGATCCCGCAACGTTAAAGAACGGGGACGCATTCCAATACACAGTACCTCATGGGTGATGCGGAAATCTGTGGATGACAAATGCATTGACTGGTACTATTTTTTCTGACTAAAAATTTTAAAAATTCACTTCATTCATCGATAAGAAAATATACATTTTGTATTCAATATAAGAAACAAAGATTAAAATTAATAGTGTGCCCAGCGAAGCGGGCGGGTGGCTGCTAGTATATATATATATATATATATATATATATATATATATATATATATATATATATATATATATATTTATATATATATGTTTGAACATGTACTTGGCGCGAGACACGACCGTGTCTCCGGATATATCGAAAATATATCCAATAATACGAAACTGTCTCCTGTTACACTTACTTCCATCTTTTCTTATCTTAAACCAAATGTCTTTGTTTGACCAGCGGAAGTTTATGCAATTACTACCTCTCTTAGTACAAAGATAATTGTTTCATACTTTTTATAGTTACATATAAATGTGTAATATGTATTTTCATATTTTACTCTGATGCATGATAGGTTTCTACAGCCATAATTTCATAGAAAAGTACTGACATCTCGTATAAAACAGCGATATCTCAAATTTTGAGATATTTAATTAGATTTATTTCGGAAACTATTAGCTCTACAGTAATGGACTAAAATCATATTTTTTGTAGGGAATAAAATTCTCTATAAAAAAGTTTTGTGCAATTTTGTCTTAAAGTTAGTGGTTTGCGAATAAAATAAAAAAAAATCTATGAAATTTAATCAAAAATTGACTTTAAGATTTTTTACCAGTGAGGCCAGTTACAAAACGTAAAATAGCTACAAGCACTTTTAAAGAGAAAGGATTCTTCTGTTATTTCTGCCTAATAGCGACTTAATAACTTGCAATGCCGCGGAATTACAGATAATTAAAAAAACTATCAAAATATACATGTTAGTTAAATGGGAAAATTTCAAATTCATTTAGCGAGTATTTAAAATTAAAATTAAGAAATCATCTTTGGTGAGAATTTTTTTTTACATATTTAGAACATTATTCCGTCGATGGACGAGAAAAAAAATAGTCGTTTCAAATGAAGCATCCTGTTATATATATATATACATATATATAAATATATATATATATATATATATATATATATATATATATAAATATATATATATATATATATATATATATATATATATATTAGGGTGTTTCGTTAATAAAAAATCGTTAATCTTTGTTGATTAAAAAAGCAAAATATTGTTTTTTATGCTAAAATAAAAATTATCACCAAGTTTGCGCTCTTAATTCCAATCCTAAGTACTTTCCATTTGATTTCCAAGATTTTCCGTTTAAAGTACACGTAAATTAAATCACTTTTTTTTAACTTTTTAATACTCAGCTGCGTTTTATGATATCGACGCGGTTTTAGTCGTAAATTGTAGGATATTTGGTGTTTTTCAAAAGTGCCCCTAGTAACTTAGTTGTAATTCCAGCTGTTTCACTTGTGTCCGCTGTGGAAGTCATTTTTCTTATGAAATTGACCTTTATTGGCCTGCAGAACGTAAACCGATGAAAGTACATAAAAAATGTAGGTTGGAATTTTGTAAGAAATTTTATTCCTTTCAAAAAAAGTCCTTTGAGTCAAGTCGCTCAAGTCGATAGTTTCCGAATTATAATGATTTTAATAATTTAAAAAATAAAATATCACTTGTCATTTTTTTTTTAATATTATATTTTTCAAATTATTAAAATTTCTATAACTCGGAAACTGTGGACTTTAGCGACTTGACTCATAGGACTTCTTTTGAAGGGAAAAAAATTTCCTATAAAATTCCCATTAACATTTTTGGTGGACATTCATTGGTTTACGTTCTGCAAGCCAATGAAGGTCAAATTGATACAAAAAATGACTTCCTTAGCGGACATCAGTGAAACAGCTAGAGTTACAGCTACGTTACTGTGAAGCACTTTTGAAGATGAACAAATGCCCTACAATTTGCGACCAAATCCGCGTTGATATCATAGAACACAGCTGAGTATTAGAAAGTTATAACGTTCTCTACTATTTTACGCGTCCCACGGCGGAGTGTGGTTGGCGCTCAATAGCCGTTACGGCTCTCCGTTGGTTGAACAACTGAAAATAAAATAATAACCAAAACCCAAAATGTCCCACCTGGAGATATCCTGAATCTCCCTGGACAAGCGGCTCTGCTCAGGCTGGGTTAGACAACATAGTTGGGCGCCAGTTCGTGTGCCCCACGAACAAAATTAACTCGAAAATAACACAACGGAGAAAAATGAAAGTGAAAATAAAATGAATAACAGGATAGCGATTTCAGATTTTAGGAATGAGGATAGCAAGAAAAGATAGCAGTAATTAAAATAAGAATTAAATTAAATACCACCGGGTTGATAACCATTCGTTTTAAATTATCAATTAATAAAGTAATCAGTCAAATATATCGCATACTCACATAAACAATATTCGGAAAAAATAATAGTAAATCACTTACAAAATAAAATAATAATAATAGTATGCGCATATAAAATTATAACTCACAGAAAAATAATAATACTGCACAAACATTAAATGTATTGTACAAAAATATATCTGTTAATAATTAATAGTTTCAATTGCACGTGACCATAAACAAAAATTATCTAAATATAATCAATTGCTTCTCTCACAATAGCAAAGTTACACGCCAATGAATTTACCAAAGGTACTTACAGTCGTCGTTGTAAAATAGCCAGCGAACAGGCTCCATTGGGTTATTATTATCAAAACTCGCGGAACTCAAATATTATTTTATGACAATGGTAATGCCGAATCAAATGGCAACGATGTCAAAATATTTATGCACTAACTCAGATAGCGTCTTAAAATAAATCTTATTATACAGCAGCACACCTTGCCCGTACAATTGTTTATCCACGTCTGACCATGGCAGCACGTGAGTTTCATGCCGGCCCCTCGACCGGCCATATTGTATATATGTATCTCATTTTAACCAATGGAGAACTACCTGTGTCTCATGTTAATTTCAAATAATACCAACGACAACGTACCCGATGTCAATTGTGAAACTTCGCCAATTCCCGACATCAAATGCCCAATTACTCCTCGTATTACTAATTACCAGTACCATAAATTGCTGAATCCATTGATGATTAATGCATGATAACTCTAAAATTAATTTATAATATAATAAATTTGTTGTTGACAACTGTTGCGTCGCCACGCATGCGCCGATCAACCACAATAACTACACGCATATAAATAAAATGAATAATTATCTCCCAGCGTCCTAAAATCTAATTGTAAGATCAACATGATCAGTTAATTTTACTGAATTCATCACAGTTTTCACCTAATAAATCCATTAAGTACAAGTAGCGTAATAATTAAATTAAAAGTTTACATATAAACAAAACAATCATAAAATCAATGAGTGGAGAGACGTGTGAGCAGCGTGTGCTACCATCTGTTGCTCACCGACCTGATGTGAGACTGCCGCGATATTTATTCAAATCTTGAAATCTTGGAAATCCTATAGAAAGTACTTAAGATTGCAATTAAGAGCTCAAACTTGGCAGGAATTTTTGTTTTAGCATAAAAAACAATATTTTGCTTGATGAGCAACACAAAAAATACTTTCGCCGGAAACGAAGCACCCTAATATATATGTATATACATGAATTATCATAATTTATGACTTCATATAGGTATTCTTTTATTGTGGAGCCTGAAAACCGGAGATAATAAAATAATCATTTCTACACTCATTCGGATTTATCTTCTATATTTTCAACTTTATATATACAGTTATATCGGTGAAGCATTGTCAACACAAACCAAAAAGTTACAAGTAGCATTATATAACAGTACCTGGTATGAAATGTCACCATTTATAGCTAAAGATTTGATGTTTATAATAATGAGAACCAGTTATCCATTTCATTTAACAGCAGGAAAAATTTATGACATGAATACCGCAAATTTCAAAGATCTTGTGAAAATGATGTTCTCATATTTCTCCGTTCTACGGCTAATGTTTATAGAGTAATGTATATTTGAATGGATCAGTAGGTAAGGAGCTCCGTATATGAGAATATTTTGTATATTACACCGATTATTTTGAAAGTTGTTAGGTTGAAATACAACATATTGAATAACAAAAAGTGAACTGTTTTTTTTATACACCTTTTTTAAACATTGCTATAATAATAATTTAATAAATACATGCTAGGGCTAGTTGGTGGTTAGGATATTGGAAAAATACGCATATTAAAAAATATGAATATATTTTTATTTGTCGCATCATATAATATCACTGAGTTACAAAATTAAATCGTTTATTTAATTTATTAATACTGTTAATTGTTAGAGCTCATGAATACGTTATTAATTGAATACAAATTATATAATTGAGCTCAAGTAAATAATTGAAATAATTGAGATAGTTAAATTAAGTCTAGTTGAACACTGAGTTTATCGCAAAATTGGCATGAGAATAAGTAACATGAATTCAGAGGTTACTGAGCGAAGTTAATAATTGAACACTTAATGATTATTTTTTAATAGCTCTAAATGCATAAATATTTGAGTTCATTGAATTCGGACAACAGTGATCACTCAATTTAATTAACTTGAATGAGATCTTAATAAATTACACTGAATTGAATTTATTTGTTGAACATGTGGTAGCTACCAAGCGAGAATTATCTTTTTGATTAACTGAAATATTGAGCATAATGATAATTAAAAAATTATAATAGTAAGTCTTTTATTTTTATGAGCACTTGAATTAATTATTTAATGAATAATAAAGCACCTGTAGTGGTTTCCGTTGAAGTAACCTCTCTAGAAACGTGGCTGTTGATTACTTTTATTCTTGAGATTATACATGTATTATTCTATGAGCTCTGGTGCCCAAAATTATATAAATAATTATATTTTTGATGAACTTGATGATCACTTCATTTAATTTAATAATCATTTGAATTTATTTACTTGCGATGAGTACAGAATGATACGATTAAAATAAAACACGTATTTTTACTTGGGTGTATATTTGCGAAAGATAATGGCGGCCGTATTCTCGACACGAGGCAGGATACAGTAGATGCGCATGCGCCACATTGCGCATGTTCAAGTTTAAATTTATCGACTAGGTCTCAGTAGGTGCTGCCTCTATCCACCGGATGTGCAACTATATTTGAATTTAAATATAGTTCAATTACGCAACAAATATCCATTTTTCTCTACTATTTCAATTCCTCGCTAAAAAAAATCAATATCATCCTAACAGAAGGAAGTTATTGGTTTCAGCCTAATTTTCAAAAACTGAGTTTTGAACAGATCCACACGAATAGAAAGAGTTTTGTCGTCACAACAAAAGACGGGATTATCCGGGATTTCACTTTTTCGTAGCGATGGTAAAATTTAACGAGCGATTTGGAGGATGCGGACAACTATAAAGTATGCAAGGAAAATTTTCGTTTTCTATATTTATTATTTATTGTGGGTTTTTCGAAGAGCGTACGAACCCAAATGCCTTCGAGCTTGGTTAGATTGCATTTATAAATCGATCAACAGAGAGAAAATATATTGATATTGTCTCTTACTTACCTTTAGACGATTCTTTCTTCTAACACGGCAAGCTTTTATCCCTTCAGAATAATGCAGTTTACTTGGCCTCCTCCTAAAGGATTTGGTTGAATGGACGCGGCTGGGGTTGTAGGGTAAAGTCTTGTGGGCTACTTTTGAATGAAGCTCTCAAGGTTGAAGTTGTGATCTCTAGTCTTTTCATTAAACGTTTCGCTTACAATATTTTTACTTGATCATCACTTATACACTATAACTTTTCAAAAATTTTGAGAATTCAATTTTATCGTATTATGCGTCTTTAATGGGCGCGAAGGCTTTTATACGCAAAACTTAATTGACTCGAGATTGGATTACAAATTATTCTTATTTTGTATCACTATTCAATAGAACCAAATTTTTAATCGATGATTGAAAATTTTTAATAGATAATTTAGATTTAGTTATTGACTTTTCAACGCAAACGCGGATTCCTGCAGTAAGATTAATTGATTTTTATATAGATTTTTATTTAAATATTCCCTATTGACTTTTCGACGCAAATGTGGATTCCTGCAATAAGGTTCTTATTAGAAAGATTAAAATTCTCTTATTGACTGCAATGAGATTCATGAAATTTTCGCGGGTTTGTTTTTTGCGGTCCGTAGGACTCAAGATCACGAGATCTGATATTCGATTAAGGCCTTGAGCCATAGTGCTCAGGCTATTTAAAAACTTTGATTAATGTTAAATGGGAGTAATTAAACTGTTATTATTGTTGGAAACTGACAAGTTTTTATTTATTCGTCAATCGTTATTGTAATAATCGTCGCGCTACTTTTTCAAAAGTTTTCATGTGCTTTTGTAAAGAGGAGTTTCGTAAATTTATTTAAATAATATAATAAATTGATAAAAAAAAATTAATTGGACACAATACATGATTAGCTTACGGTAACAAATCACTTGGTTATTATAATAAAAAACATTGTGGCGTAATGAACAAAATGATACGCGATCCCGATGAATAATCACATAAATTAATTAGACCGATTCCGCTGACTGCCAGGAATTGATGCAAATGATTTACCTTAAAATTTTTTGATGGTAATATACAGCCATTCCTGATCAATCGCTAACTCGTTTCGAATTTCTCCAATTACGTTTCCATTGTTTATCTAATTCAAATCCCAGTTCCTCCAATTTATTCTTCCAATAAATTCTTGAACAACCTATATAAGAGTACGTATTAGTATTTGAACAATTCATCAGATTGATATCGAAATCTGCCAGGTGCAACCAATAAATTTTAATACAAAAATTATCGCTTCGTTTCGTTCGGGTAACCTTGTGCGAATAAAATAATGGCCTGATTAGTAGATGTACAGATCCCACGTCCCGATACTTAGTCAGCTCGCCTGACTCTCTCTATTTTGGCTACTATCGTCACCTTATAAGATTTTTCACTCGGGTTCGTTTGGGATTTTCCAAAAACTTCCCCTTCTCACAAACTTACGAACTAAGAGAGAAGGTAAAGGACCGAGTCCCCTCAATTTGCGCCACCCGGCGACCAGTCGTATCAAATAGTACTGCTCTAAGACTAAACGGTACAGCTATCTACCAACCGTAAATTTATTAGATGACAATGGATAGATTAACTGATAACGACAATTGATGATGACGATTTTACTTTGTTACCGACTGAACCAATTGTTTCCAAAATTTTATTTTTTATTTATTTATTATTTTTTATGCCAACGCACAGGCCAACACTTTAGAGCTTGAAAAAATCGAGTATGATAGTTTAAAATAAAGATTTTGTTAAGCCCAAAATTTCTAGGACCAACACAAAAATATGCACACAAGCAGACACAATAAAAAAAAAAATTTGTAAGACACAGCAAAGAAGAAGACGTGCAGCACTTCTTGTACTCTTGTAATGGTGAGCTCGAAATTTATCAGCTCTAAAACTCAATAAAACCTGATGATTGCTACATTGAACATCAAAATCGGTTGAGTAGTTCAAAATCAACGACAAAAAGTTTGAAAAGAACATTTTATGTAATTTTTCCCAGATAAATCAAAATGCAATGTACTAAAATATGTTAAAAATTATACCAACTCTTCGCATTGCATCAAGAGTGTGACTAGAAAAACAGACACCCGCTTCGGGTCAATTCACCATCACTATCGAAGAGTACCGAGCACAAGGTAATGAAAATATAGCTCTCTGCAGACTTCAGGTAGCTTGAATCGCTTCAGCTACTCTCGCCTATACTTCGGTGTTGCGAGCATGCGAACCATATTCTACTGCTTTTTTCTTATCAGTGTGGCAAGTGGAGCTGAGTTTAACCACCTACCGCCAACTTATAGCTATAAACATTAAGCAGTCTAATGTATCACCTTGTGTTATACATACGCTTCGTTATAGAAATTATTTTTAATTACTCTTCTGTTCAGGATCCGCTAACTGTTGGTGCAATAGTCCCAATAATTAGTTCGTAAAATTAAGGCGACTATTTATTGAGATTATATATCGTTTGCGGTTACGTACACCATTACGTTTTGGGAAATTACCCCAAATTAATTGATTTTTAATTATCAAATATAATCTAGGTTTGGCCTCGTTAGAGTGTCTATAGACACCTGGTGGGCCTTGGTCGTCGATTATTTTATTAATTTTATTTATTTTCGTGAGTTAAAATATATTTTCGACCCGGTCTCCATATTATTTATTATAGCAGCAGGTGAATGCATGGAAAATCAGCAGGAAACCTGAACTGCTGTTGAACGCTCAGGGTTATAGGACAGGGTGGAACTGCTAGTAAGCGCTCGCCCCTCGGTATTGATAGGGCTATGGATAGGTCATAGTGTAGGTGAAAATATTGGGGTGCCAATGGGCACCCCAAAATAAGGTTAGATTAATTTAAAATTAGCTTTAGGTTTATTTTATAATTATTGGAGTGTAAAAAGCGGACTGATAGATTCGGATTTAGCAGAGTACTCATCTTTACTAAGTCCTCCAACTAACTGATTTTCCTTTTACACTGCATAGTTATATATAATAAAATTAATACAATGTTGCATCTCAGGTTCCTTATGAAAACGTCGAGGCAGTCCAATTCTCATCTACGTAGACACTTTGTTTTGTCTACGGATGGACTGCGTCGATGTTCTAAAAGTGCTTATCAGCGATATTTCCGTTAAAACGGATTGAAATTAATTCATTCCAAATTATTATAAAATAAGTTATATTTATTTTATTAATTAATTTCTCGAAAACGTAACATACACACATTAAAATATCACGTGCTCATGGTTAAATTCGCGGGGACCACGGGTCTAGTTTTATCATACGTGATTTCTTTCAGACGCATTTGCTGATTGATACGATTTTTTACAATTGTCGCATTATCTTTTTGATAGTTGTTTTTTGTTCATTAATTGAGTGTACATAAATGTAAACAAAATTCTATATTTATTTATTCCTAAAATCTTGTGTTTATTTTTAAATTACAGCAGAAATCCCTTAGGTGTTCGCACTTTACACTTTTCAAGTTTTCTCTCAATCCCTACACAATGTAAAATGCAACTCGTTTCTTAGTTAAAATAACATTATCAACGAAATTTTTAACCCTTTTTTCGGATATTTTATATGTTAACCTGATAAAAACTTTTGGATCCAACAAGATATATTTGGATCTCGTTATATCTACTTATATCCAAATACATCCAAAGATTTGATCTTGCTAGATATAAGCATATATAATTATATTTGCTCAGACCTCATCATATGTAAGCAGATATAGAGATGTATTAAGATTGATATCCAAGTAGATATACACATATCCAACCATATATAAGTATATCTGCTTAGATTCAACTGTATATACGCCAATAATAAAACTGATATCCATGCAGATATGCTTATCTACAAGTATATGTAATTATATCTGCTCAGATCCAACTATATGTAAGCAGATATAAAAATTTATTTTCAAGCAGATATACTTATATCCAAGCATATATATAAGTACATACAGTTATATCTGCTCAGACTCGACTGTATGTATGTGGGTATACAGATGCAAAAATAATTCATATCCAAGCAGATATACGTATATCCTAGAATTTACGACTATATCTAACAATTTGTGTCTATATGTAGTAGGCTGCTTCGTTTCCGGCGAAAGTATTTTTTGTGTTGCTCATCAAGCAAAATATTGTTCTTTATGCTAAAACAAAAATTCCTGCCAAGTTTGAGCTTTTGATTCTAATCCTAAGTACTTACCATTTGATTTTCAAGATTTCCTATTTAAAATACACGTAAATTAAATTACTTTTTTTTAACTATGTAATACTCAGCTGAGTTTTATGATATCGACGCGACTTTGGTCGCAAACCTAAAGTTCCCCTGGAACAGATCTCCACTCGGCTTCTAATACTACTGGGAGATGAGGTTTAAATAAACGCAATTTATATCCAAGGTATAATCGTTTTATTTTTACACTTGCCTTCACGGCACTCTCCAGTCGGCCTTCCCCCGACTTTAACGTGGCCTCTGCCACTCATCCTCCGGTACACAGCGTCCCACCTGTTTGTCGTAGGTGCCTCGTCGAGTCCACCTCGTACGACACTCCGGGCAGTCGGCCAGTGTCTTTTTCGCCCTACCCCACCCGTAGCAAAACTCGCCACGGGGTTTCGGAGAATCGGCATATTGATTACCTTCCTCCTTACATTTCTAGCATACTGGACGCAAGGGGGGTGGAAGAGGCATCTTGTGCCTCTTATTGTCTCCTCCGCGTGAATCCGGACGTGGGCGTTTCCCTACGGCATCCTCCTCCCGCCTTTCTCTTGATGACACTCGGGGTCCTTGTCCCGACCCGGGGTCGATGCAGTTGAGGTGGTACTGGTTGACGGTACGGTTCCACGCGAGTCAGTCACCTCCATCGGTGTTGCGGTAGACTGTTGCTCCGCAGCCAAGCGTGCTGCGGTCCGTCGACGGCGTGTTGCGCCGGTGGTAGTTTCACCTTGGGCGGGGCCCGTTTTCCTTTCGGCATGCCTGGACTCAGGGCAGGACGTCGTTGCTCGACAACACTCTCCGGTTGGTCCGCTTCTGGGGCATTTCCGGTATTCTTACCAAGGTCCTTGACCGAATTGCCCACCCCCCTGGGCGCATCGCGGGACATTGGTGGAGGGTTCAGTTCCTCAGGCCACTCGGTCTGGGTACTGACACTCCTCATCATTGGAGCACCGATTATCAATTAATAGATTAATGTATGGAATTATTTTTATTCTGTCATCCAACCAAGAAATTGCAATCACGTGGCTGATATAAGAATGTTATAATTTCGTGTTACTTTACAACTTATTTGTCTATTTGTACCGAGCGGATGTACTATAGACAGTCCCGTTCAATGACCTGCGTGGCGTTAGGGTAGGTCAGGGATTTTCTAAGCGAGAGGGATATTGGGTCGATGAATATGGGCCTTCGAGAAGACCGTGTTCTTTCTCTGTCTTACTTTAAAATTACTATGACTGAGTTTACCAGCACTCGAATGCCAGAGAGAAAGACAGTAAATGAAAAGACAAATGTATACAAAAACATGTGTAGTATATTGACAGATTTAATTCTACAAAATATTATAATAATGAACTTACCCCAATGCGTTGATATACCTGCACATACACTCACTTCAGATTCACCAATTTGAATCTGTGTACACAGGAGTTTACAATGTTTTTATAATTTTTATCGAGATTTACAGATTGAATCTTTGCACGAGAATGCTATGCACGCCGATCCAATAGGCCGGCTTTGCTTTCTAGTGAATTTACGATGATATATATATTCTTTAAATGATTTTTGTAAGAAAGATTAACTATTTCTGAACAAGGACTCCGGTTGCCTAAGCAGTGGACGTCACGTGAAAGAGTTTAGTTAATTCTATTGCGAACTCTAATGATTTTATTCTAGGTATCCAACCTAGGAGTCCAGATGCCTAGGCGTAGGACCTCACGAGGAAAGGGTTTAAGAATAAAATTCAAGTTGCGTAATTTATATTTTAAATAAAAGAATCGAGTTGCGATTATCGATCTAGGACCCCCGATTGCCTAGGCGAGGAGCGTCACGAGAACGAATTTTGAAGTCGACTCAGTGAGTCTTACTCGTGGATAAGTCCGATTATCGATTTAGGACCCCCGATTGCCTAAGCTGTGGAGCGTCACGAGAACGAATGTTGGAATCTTACTCGCGGATAGATCCGACAAGGGTTTTAGTAGCTGAAGTAATGACTGACTCTAATTATTTTCCCTGGGTTTATATATGAAAATTTTGGGAGAAAAGTGGGGCTAAGAATATTGAAAGCGTAAGAATAAAGGGATTAGGTCATAATTTTGAGTGACATTTATTTGCATTCTTGGAAATCTATGTCATGTTAGAAAATTTACTAATTATAGGGGACTCAGAGATACAAGCACTTGATTCATTAGCGACCTAGTATTAATTACTTAAATCCATTAGTGGTACATATTTTTACGAGCGATAACTTAATTTTTAAGAAAAGATTTTATAATTTACCTCTGATCTCCGTATTATAGAATAGTATAGAGATGATAGAAAATAACAGGAAATCGTGAATTTAAGTGACATTTATCTCAAATTTGGGCCTCTGAAAATTATATCGTAGAAAATTATTGACTACCAGAGTCCATGAGAAGCCGTTGAATTCATTAGCGGGCGGATATGAACTCTTTAATTCCATTAGTAGTGAGACAGAAAGAAATAAAATTTTGATTTAAACGACAGAAGCCCTTTACTCTACTTTCCGGGTAAATAATATCAACAGAGAATTCAAGGGAACTGTAATATTCATCGATGTCGGATGATGTTAAATTAAGTGCTCGGGTAATAAAATTTTAAATCTTTGGGAGAATTTTTAAGCTAACTTAGTTTGGACATTAAAATTTACTTAAGGCTCAAGTGAGGAGTATTAAAAAGAGATCGGTATGGTTCTATATATAGGTTTGCTGTTGAACACTTCATCTAGTAAACCGGCCATTGCGGTGCAGATGCGCTTATGAGAGAGAGAGACAGATATTTGCCTATCCACTTGTTTTACTTCTATTTCACTCTCTCTTTCTCCATGCCTTATAATATTATATTTTGATATTGATAATTATTGTTCATTTCAGAATACCCTCAACTGATTCAGTAGTGAGGCAGGGGGGCTCGACCCCCCCCACCCGATAACTCAGGACCCTTCCTTACCGGCTGTTGCCGATGTCACCTGTCGGTAATGTATCAAACCCCCCTCGGCCGGTAAATCGTACATATCCTAGGCAGATAACAGTATCATCGATCGGTAAAGTAGGAATTATCTTTATCGATTGTCACCGATACCGACACTTGGTGAAATTTTATCTACCAGCGGCCAATTCTCATGGGTTTGACGAAAAATACTGTCACACTATTATCAGAGCTGGTATCTTACCGTATACCAGCATTGATGATAGCATGACATGAAATTATGTATGATCTTTCGATAGCTTTATATATTCAAACGTGATGTTGTACGGGCACTTGCGAGAAGCCCCGAAGTCCCTGCCATCTCGCGGTTTAGTTCTTCCCCCACCTCTATCTTTTAGCGGGTAATATCATCAAACTCGTTTTTATAATGCAGAGTGGGGGAAATGAAGCTGCGCAAATGCTTCGATGACCTCTGCGTCTTTAACCGATTACATCATCTTTTTACGTCATAGGACAAGTCCAAACTCGTTTTTCGGTAACCGAGTGGGGGAATAAAGAGTTGAGTGGGCGACTCCTGCAGCCATAAGCATCAGTCTGCTCAAGTATTTTCAAGTAGAAACAATTGCTGTGCAATTTAAAACCTATAAAAAAGTGATTATCAAATGGATCGTCAAAATCTAAGGTATTTTAAAAAAACATATCTTCTCAGTTAAACTAGTGTACATCTTTCTCATTTGCAACTATATACCTGAACCACATCTTTACAGACCCCATGTATGCACTGAACGTTGTGAACATTCAGCACAAATCGAGTTCGAGGAAGTGAGCGAAGAAGAAGACAATTACATTCATGAATTACTTACTAAAGAAAAAGAAATTGACTTACAAATCTTATATTGGAAGAACTTATTACTATCTTTTAAAGATCGTAAAGACTACGAACAAGCCTGTCACAGAATCACATACATTATAACTCATTTAATGTTCGAAACTAACTCATCAAAATATAAAGTGTAGACACCTCAAATGGATCAACTAAGTGAAGAAGAATTAGACTATCTAATAAACCATCCGCCAAACGCTGTATTTGAAGCCGATTTATTAACACGTTACTTTGAAGAACCGATTCAAGACTACATTAAAAGGTTTGTACGTGATATTCATCTTCTACAAACTAATTTGAATATCATTCAAACTAGACGTGATAAAAACGTGTGTCCATACTGCTGTGCATTTAAAGACTCTGTAAAAAAACTGCATCAAGTTATAACGTTCTCTTCTATTTCGCGCGTCCCACGGCGGAGTGTAGTTGGCGCTCAATAGCCGTTATGGCTCTCCGTTGGTCGAAAACTGAAAATAAAATAAACCCAGAACCAAATATCCCACCTGGAGATGTCCTGAATCTCCCTGGACTAGCTGCTCCGCTCAGGCTGGGTTTGAAATCCTAATTGGGCGCCAGTTTGTGTGCCCCACGAACAAAATTAACTCGAAATAACACAACGGAGAAAATGAAATGAAAATAAAATAAAATGACAGGATAGCGATTTCAGATTTAGGAAAAAGGATAGCAAGAAAAATAGCAGTAATTAAAATAATAAAATTAAATAAATACCGGGTTGATGACCATTTGCTTTAATTGTCCATTAGTTAATTAAAATAATCAGTTCAATATATAACGCATACTCACATAAATAATGTTCAAAAAATAATAAAGCACTTACAAAAATAATAATAATAGTATGCGCATATAAAATTATAATTCAAATAATATTACTATTGCATAACCGATAACTGTATTATAATACATATAGTTATTAATGATTAATAGTCTTACTCACACGTGAACATAAACAAAGGTAAATTAGGACACAATAGATAAACAAACTTAGATAAGAATGTGAAATATTTTCCGATACCACTTCCCAGTAAATTCCAATGGTGAATTTACGGTATTTCAAAATAATTTTTGTTTTGCACGCAAATAATAAATAATTATGTGATGAATCAACTCAACAATAAATATAATAATACTTCAAATTAACAATAATAAATAACTCCAATTATTAATACTTAATACGCAAATTAATAATAATTCATAATCAATAGTCAGATAAATAATAATCAATAATTCAATTAATACGCTACATACTAAGTATTTCTGAGCAATATTCCGCTGAGTAATAATTAATAATTAAATTCAAACCAATGATGAGTTATAATAGTACTCAGCTACTAATAATTTCTAACTCAAATTATTAGTACTCGATTCTCAAGTCAGATTAGTAATATTTCAAACTTAAACCACTGATATTTCATAAATAATACAGAACTAAATAATAAGTTATAATTTAACTCATTAATATTTCATAACCCAACTCAATAATAATTCCTGAACAATACTCAGGTAAATAATAATTCATAACCCGAATTATTAAACTCGGCGCTGAGTAAGGTAAATATATACATATATATATATATATCAAGCAATCGAGACTCAGGCGCATATGATGATAATCACGTGGCGTAGAATAATAATAATAGCAAAAATATTCCTTCACAATAAATATTCGCTGTTTAATTTATAATAAATAGTCGTGATTAAATTTTTATCATCCCCTGGGCTCGAGTATTACTAATTTGATTCGTATGCTTGTAATCACAATTTAATAATACCACAATAATACTTTATCACATACGTGAGATTCCCACGCTTGCAAATGGCCACCAACGCGGGAATGCAAAGCTACACGCCAATGAATTTACCAAAGGTACTTACAGTCGTCGTCGTAGTACAAGTGGCGAATCGGCTCCATCATCAGTTTCAATATTAGTGTAACCCAAAATAGCTCAATTGACCAGAGATATATGTATATAGATCAAAGCAAAATCACTTAACAAATTTTAGCACGCAACAGCACACCCTGCTCGTACCAAAGATTATCCACGTCTGACCATGGCAGCACGTGATTTTCATGCCGGCACCTCGACCGGCCATATTTCATATATGCATCTCAGTTTAACCCATTGGAGTAATATCTCTATCGCATGTTACTTTCAAATACTACCAACGCTGACGTACCCGATGTCAATTGTGTAGCTTTGCCAATTCCCGTCGTCAAATGCCCAATTACTTTGTATATTATTAATTAACAGTAATTTAAATATCTAAACCCATTGATAGTGTATGTAAAATAATTATAAATTTCATTGATAATTTAATAAATTTGTTGCTGACAACTGTTGCGTCGCCGCGCATGCGCCGACCAACCACAATAATTACAAGCATATAAATAAACTGAATAATTACCTTCCAGCCTCATAAATTATACTTATAAACTCAATATAATCAGTAATTTTTGCTAATTCCAGCGCACCTTTCATCTAATAAAGTAATTAAATACAAGCAGAGTAATAATAAATATAAAATCTTATATATATAACAAAATAATCATAAAATTAACGAGTGTAGAGACGTGAGAGCAGCGTGTGCTGCCATCTGTTGCTCACCGACCTAATGTGAGACTGCCACGATATTTAAATATCGTGACAAAGTGATTGAAAGTATCGAAAAACTAGAAGAACGTACCAACAAGAAATAAAAGACAATGAAATTCATCATAGATTTCGCAGGGTTTGTTATGCCCCATGACACCTTAGTAGTGAAAGAATTGTGTGTGGTTGACATATATGAAAATTCCCCAAAATATAAGTGTAAACATTTTATCTTTCAACCACCATTGGAGTGTGATGGAGCAATTATGCAAGAAACTTTAGATGAGAGTGGGTGCGGCCATGGTATCCAGTGGGACTCAGGTGAAACACCATACTACAAACTTCAAGAAATTATTAAAGATATAGTGAGCAAAGCAAGTTATATTTATGTTAATGGAAAGCAAAAAGACAAATGGTTGACCATCATGACCGATTACTCCGCACAAATTATCGACATCTTACTAATGAGACATTATTCATTTGAAAATGTGGATCGCTATAATAAGGAAAAATGTCCGCTGAGGCTATATCATCGTCGAAGAACACATGCATGTGCTTTTCAAAATATTCAACAATTAAAGCGTTGGTTTCTGGAATTCTGGGGTGACAATCCATCATACGAAAAATCTGCGCAAATATATTATCAACTGTCTGATTTGAAAAAAATTCATAAACGTGATATCGCTTGCCTTGATTATCACTTTCTTCTACGTTTTGCGAGAACCCAAATACGTCATGTCTACGATACACTTCCGGTGGAATTACAGAATAATGATAAAATAAGAGATTACTTATTTTGTATGGACCACTACCCAGCTACTGGTGGCGATTGGGATATCTGTGGAATATGGCTTTATCCATACCAAAAAGATTGCCCAAAGTGTATAAATAATAGTAATCCTATAAAAATAATAGTTCATAAAACAAGTTAAAAAAAAATATATACAATTTAATTAAAATTATGTTATTGGAATGTATCAGGTTATGATTATAAATAAAACGAATTGATTTATCGATAAAAAATGTTTATTTATTGATTAAATTTATTTTTTTAATCAATACAGGTTCTATAATATATTTTTGATCTCTCTATCCTAAGTTTAAACCTTTCTCGATCTCGAGCCATTTGCTCCCATTCACCTTGTCTAGCAGTTTTGCATGCATAACTCCATGTATACATATAATGTACAGTTGGTGTCAGATCAAATTGCACGACCATGTTTCAAGTCAATTTTCGTACGGTGCTGCTGATAGGGTTATACTCAACGATACGATCGTGGATTATTAAACAATAAGCTGTTGTGTTTTGAGGAAATTGATTTGTGAATTCAAACTCCAATCGGTCTACTGGTCCAGATTTAATTGCCTCATTCTGCTTAGAACAGTCTATAACACAGAGCGGAGCTTCTTACAAAAATTTCTGCTTTGTTAACAGTGGCTCAGCCTCTTTATTATAGTATGAAGATTAGGAATCAGTGTACATACTGTTCAATAAAGCATACTGATTGTCGTTTATGTCCAAATTCAGATCTCCGTACGGATAACTCTGTGAGTTCAGGAATAATTTTACGTTACGGAGCGTACAATGATCAAATCGACTTTCAGATAATCTTTAGCAAAACCACTCAAAATATTCAACGGAATCAATAAATCAAAGCTTCCTGCAGCGTTTGTTAATTTAACATCATCTTCCATCACCCAGCCAGCATTCTCTAAAGCACTCAACTGATTTGGACTGAATGATACATAACCTTTCATCAGGCTCGTTATACCAACGTTACTACTTCGATCATCTTCAACACCATTCATAAGTAAGCGAAATTCTTTAATCATGTGGCCAATCCCCATATTAACCAAGTTGGTTGTAGCAGCGACAGCAGTATTATCACTCTTGGTAGACTTTCCGAGAATATGGAGTGCACTTTTGCTAGAAAGTATGCACAAATTTTGATTTTGGATTGTGATACGAACTTCATCATTGTTGTTTAAAGTTGACGATGCATACGGTTGACGAGCATGCAGTTCATAGTGAGCAATTGACTCATCGAATATAATTCGTCGTTGAATATCTAATATATTAGCCATTATTTTTTATATCCTCGGTCACCTACTGCACCGTATTTGTTGCCTTTCTCGTAACCACCGTACGCTGTACTACCTTTTATGCTTGGTGCCGAATATTTATCTTTGCTATTTTTAAAATCTGTGCCGTATTTACTTTGTTGGCTCTCTAAAAACTTTCTTAAGTTCTTTGAAGCTTCGTTATTGGACATTACACTCAACAGCTTACCACCTAAGTCTTTCGACACGAGATTATGCAGCAGATATTGAATTTTATTTTATTGATCTTCCACGTAAACGTAGTCCGAGACTTTTCAGGAACAGCTCGTTCTGATGTGTTAACGCCTTGTGAGGTCTTCTTCGACTGATTGTGCTTGTCCATGTTGATATCTTTTTATAGCCTGCGCCACTCTTTGTATCATATACAATACCCATTTTTATATTGTTTTCAGATGTAATCTTATGGTTATAGTTTCACCCCTAAAATTTACTAATTTTCCATCTTGATCCACTATACGTAGTCTTATATTATATATAGCATCTGCGGTGATTGGAAGGTAAATGACGTGTTATGGCAACTCAACGATCTTATGTCCTGGTGGTACGCTCGGAAAAAACTCATGAATTGTGTGAACTTTGTGTTCATTTATGTAAGCACCTGTGGTAATATTACACTCAACCCTCAAAAGATTTAGTTTTAGTATAGCCACAGGTGATTCCGGTGAGTGAGTTTTGTTTGACAGAAGCCGACGATTCTTGAAACCTAACAGCCGACCAATATAATCGTTAGGTATAAAATTTATAACTTGATCACATTTAATTTCACTTCTTAGTTCATTATTATTTGCTTTTATACTGATGCTAAGTCTCGGCAATGACTTTTGTATGTATTTCTCAATATCTCTCATTTCATAACTACCGGTTGGTATTTTAATTACATTTTCTTTAACAGGAACGATTCTTTTGGGAATCTCTTCTACGGGTTGCACATCAATCTTCGGAACCAATGAAACATCATCATTTCTTGTCACTATAGTCGCATCTCGTTTTTTCCTTTTGCCACCAGGTTTATCGATATTTCCAACGTTGTTATCCTCAATTTCATTCATATCTTCTTGTTCTTCATTGTCCAGAGGATAAGTTACATAGAACTTATTAGAGCCAATGTCTATATTAGGTATCGAATTAAATGTCAGCAATTCTACAAGACCCAAGACATAATTTTTTTCCTCTAACAACTCGATTGGTGGGAAATAATTCGCCTCTAATACGGAGGACGATCCTGTCAGCGTCAACGTGAAAGACTCAGCCATGACTAATGTCCTGAGTAACTAGTCATGTCAATTTAAAGTTGTCCGGAAAGAAATTTTAGACACAAATGCCCACATATAATTGTGTCAAAGTCTTGATATCTTTTATGATTATATTTCACGCTACCAACATCGAGATATTTTATAAGGTCTTCCGGTGGTTGTAAATCACCAAAACTATCGAAAGAAATTACATTATCACGACTTTTTTTGTACGCAACCCAATGAGTACCAGGTCTAAATCTGTCGTCAAGATTGACAATAGCTGATTCGAATTCTTTAGGTCCAGTTTTTGGCAAATCGTTTCTCATGAAAACACCGCGGAAATTGGGTATCCTCAAAGCCTTAGCGTATTTTATCAAGTCTATGTTTGTAAGTGCTCGATGTGGTAGCTCTACTTGTTTTTTGACTTACATCCTCTACCAACCGGTGGATATGGCCACAAATATAGCCCCATACCACGTCTGTACGGCTTTAAGTATAAGCCTTTACCTACAGCTATCTCTTTCATTTTTGAATTATGTCTCTTGCTCGCTTCTAACTGTCTTTTGGCTGAACTAGCATCGTTGACAGCCTTCGCAACCGCCGCAGCACCACCAGCGAGAGCACCGGTTGCTGAAAGACCTGCAAATAGGGGTATCAAGAATGGAAGTACACCACCGATTTTAAATGAAACTGGTAGAACACGTGGCTGTCGAACATTTTTCTTCCCACCAGATTTTTTTACCTCTTGTCGAGCCCCTTTGAGTGCTGATTTAATTGGATCACCACCTGCTTGCATAGCTTGCTTAGCAGCCGTTACAATTTTTCTCAACGCCACCTTGGGTCGTCTGCTGGTACTTTTCTTCTTACCACTCTTTCTCCTTTCCTTACTCACCATTTTTTTCTTCTTACCACTCATTCTCTTCTTCTTCTTACCACCCATGCTCTTTTTCTTCTTCATTCCCATTCCGAAGCGTTTTTTTACCTTCATAATTTTGTTTACACTCCAAGCAGCAGCTTTTTCTCCAATAGAAGCGTCTTTCGCTTGAAAACGTTCCCACGCTTTGTCAGCTAATATTTTATCAGCCTCGTGACGTGCTGCCAAATTTTCCCGATTTTTCGAGTAAGCAATGTCGTGATTCTTACACGCTGCATCCAAAGGATTGATGCCAGGATCACCACGAGCCAGTTTCTTTTCTAACTTTGTTCCTGGGCCACAATACTGATAGCCAGGTATATGAAGTTCAAAAGGTAGCTTGTTAATGATACTGTTGACAATACCTTTCCCACTTATACGTCCGCACTCCATCACAGTGACATAATGACTGATAATAAATCATTATAAATGATCATACTTATAGTCATAGAAAAGAGTTGTCACTCTAACAGTGAACCGTTAACATGGAGTTTAAAAAACACAATGCTAAATTACCTGTGATAAACTTCGATCAAATAGTTCAAGGTACAGGAGTAAAAAGGATCAAAAGACACGGTGCTCTCCTACCAAACAGTGTGCGGGCAGTGTTTTGTGGCCCATCAAATTGTGGTAAAACAAATGCCTTATTATCACTTATTATGCATCCCAATGGTTTGATATTCAACAACATTTACCTATACTCAAAATCTCTCAATCAGCCAAAATACAAGTTCTTAGAGGCATTGCTTAAGCCCATAGAGGGTGTAGGATTTTTTCCATTCAATGAGCATGAGGACGTGATTAAACCTGGGGATGCAAAACCCAATTCACTGATAATATTTGATGATGTCGCTTGTGAAAAACAGGATCACATTAGAGCTTACTTTTGTATGGGTCGACACAAAGATGTAGACAGTTTTTATTTGTGTCAAACATATACACGGATTCCTAAGCATTTAATACGTGATAATGTAAATTTTTTAGTTCTGTTCCGTCAAGATGAAATGAATTTAAAATATGTATATGACGATCATGTAAATACTGACGTGTCATACAATTCATTCAAAGAAATATGCTCTGCATGTTGGAATGATGGTAAATATGGTTTTGTGGTAATTGATAAAGATAGTGAGCTCAACAATGGACGATACAGAAAAGGATTTGACTGCTTTATTAGTTTAAATTAAAGTGTAACTATTAATATGAATCATATATCGAGTGAACTCTAATACATCAACATGAAGCCTGAAGAGATTTCCAAACACAAAGATGTGTTGCGTCAGATATCTGAAGTAAGTGACGCAATCAGACGAAAGCATAAAGTGCTGAAGTTAGGAAAAGATAGCGCTGAAAAAGCTATGGGTGAAATGTTCAAACCCATAGTTACACCGTTGCAGAATCTAGTTGAATCGTCAAAACAAATAATTAAACAAGAAGTCAAGAATGAAATTAAAGAAGAAGAGGTTACACAAAAGGACAATTCAACACTCAGCAACAAAACAGATTTTGATGATACAAGTTATTATGATAGTTTTATTTTTGATGACGATGGGAGTAGTAGAACTCTTAATGAGAGCTAAATAAATCCTTCTGCTTCAAGTACTCCCGCTAAACCGAGCAGTTTAGTGAAATCCTATTTAGCCAAAGTGTATAGAAAAAGTAAAGAAATAGATTTGAGATATGGCGTCCGTCGGCGGTGCAATGATTTTTACATTGGTGATTCAGAAATAAATTTTGAAGAAAATACATTTTATGTTAAAGAGCAGAAATACCAAATAACTCCTGGTTTATTGGAATTGTTATTCAAAAAGTCACCCCATGATGCAAGTGTTACACAAGATGATAAAAATAAATACCTTGAGATCATTAAAAATACAAACGCTTATAGAAAAAATTACAAATCAGATGGTAGTATTTATGAAGACTCAACAATAAAGTTTAATAATTATATTGCTGATTTTCTTACAAAAAATACAAAAGCACCTAAGGGAAAAGGGTTGCCTAAATATAAGATTGTAAAAAAGAAGAAAACACATATGGATTACGTTTATTGGGATGACCCAAACGCACTGGCTGATCGTCTACGTTTACTCATGGCATCTAAAGCTGCCGGTAATCCAAGTCATACAAATGAAATTATATCGATAATCGAAGAGTTACGGGAGGCTGGAATTATATATCAACAGTATTTTTGAACTGTGTTAGCCAGTCTTTTACTGTTCATAAAAGTGTAAAGAGCAAAAAAATGAGCATCGACATATTTGGACGCTCGTTAACGACAGCTGCAGTTATTAGTGGACCACCTGGACCACCTGGAGTTGGTTTTAAGTTAACTCCTGGTGGAGATTATGATTTGGAGAGTAAAAAATTGTGTCGTGTTAGTGATCCTTCAGATGATAATGATGCAGCAACATTGAAATTTACGCGTGATATAGTCCATAAAAAATTGACTTTAATGTATGATAGTATGAAAGATGATCTGTCCGAGATCATTTCACTTTTGCATGTTGAAGTGGTAACACTAGACTCTACAGTCGTCTTATTAGAAAAAGAGGTTCAAGAACTAAAATTAAAATTGAAAAAAACAAGAAAAGAATCACTTAATGACAATACCTGGCGAATAAAAAAATTGGAAGCTAAAATTTTTAACGATGGAGGACAAGAAGTCAGTAATAGCTCATGAGCTCCATAAACAAGCTCGTAGAAATTACCTGTGACGACATGTTGATATCCGGGGGCTCGATGAAACCTGGCAGGCGGATTTAGTTGAAATGATCCCATACGCTACATTAAATAAAGGAAATAAATACATGCTGACGGTGATAGATATATCTTCCAAGTACGCTTGGGCTGTACTAATGAAAAACAAAAGTGCTAGTGATGTTACGAATGCAATGAAATCTATATTCCAACAAGGACGTGTTCCGAAAAATCTTCATGTAGATCAAGGCAAAGAATTTTACAATAGAGTTCAAAAATCTTATGAAACAGTATAAAATTAATATGTACTCTACATTCAGTAACCTGAAAGCATCCATATGTGAGCGTTTTAACCGAACACTTAAAACTAATATGTGGCGTCAATTTTCTGCTCGTGGTAATTATAAATGGATCAACATGCTAGAAGAATTGTTAAATACTTATAATAATACTAAACATCGGACAATTAAAATGAAACCTCTTAATGTAACTGTTGCTAATGAAAAAGAACTGCTTAAAAATATATATAAACCTCTTCAAATGCAGCAGCGAGTACGAAAGTCTAAGTTCTAAGTTGGAGATAAAGTTCGAATTAGCAAACACAAACATGTGTTTGAGAAAGGTTACACTGCTAACTGGACAACAGAGATTTTGACTATAAAATCTATACAAAATACGGTACCTACGACCTACAGACTTGTAGACTATCAGGATCAGCCTATAGAAGGTGGATTCTATGATGAAGAACTCAGCAAAGTTAAATATCCGGATGTTTACCTAGTAGAAAAAGTTATAAAAACACGTGGAAATAAATTATATGTAAAGTGGCTCGGCTTTGATAACTCTCACAATAGCTGGATAAATAAATCTGATCTGTAAAAAAATGAATTATATTTTTGAAATAAAATAAAAAAATTTTTTAATCATGTATATAAGTTCTATTTTTTTACTAGCCTAAAATTTATAAATATTTTTTACATTTTTCGTTTTTTATTTGGTCTCAGAATAGTCACAATATCATCTCTTGATACTTTGTAACCCCATGGTACGGTATCTGTACTGTTTAACAGAAGCTGACGCTTGTCATCTTCCCAACTTAAAGCTATCTTATTCTGAACTATTGTACTAACACAATGTTTGTTACTTTTAATTACATATTGTGTCCTACTTAAATTTACATGATCTTCTAAACATCGTTTGAAATCTTCAAAAGTGATAGTTCGCAAAGTCGGACGTTTAATACCTTTGGCTCGCTTTTTTACCTGATCTTCATTATAAATTCTAAAAGCATACAACTTTGCTCTAAGTCCAGTGAATTCAGTCATAATTTTGCCATTATTCTCATCCTTCATCAGACCTAATACTTTCTTATAAACAAGTGGTATGTTGTAAACATTATCAGGTGGATAATCAGAGGTGTCAAACTTGGCGACATCACGTTTGATGATCTTATAGATGTCTGGTACAATGAAATGGTAAATAAGACTATCAGTATCAGTGTAAATTAGTTTAGATTCGTCATTTGAAAAATTATGTTTTACATAATTATAATGAAAGTCATATATATAAGTTTTCGATAGATCTAATATACAAAAACCAACATAGATGGGTTTGTCAAAGAGTACTTTTGTCGCCTTTAATTCAATTATTATCATATTCTCATCAAAAATAGTAAGACTATGGAAATTAGGCTTACAAATATAGTCAGCAGCGCCATATCTACCGGCCCATCTTGTAACTATATGAATCTCTTTGTATTTTCTGACATTTTCCATAGTCTTACCAAAGACAGCATTATTCATAAGTTTATAAAAGTCCTTTTCAAACTCATTTTTAGCAGCCTTTCTACAATCTGTATTTTTATCTATCTATGACTTGAGCCAGAGTGACTGTTCAAATTTTAAAACTCTGTGAATTTTTGTTAATTTTAATCCTAAATCTAAACATTGTCCTAAATTCTTATAATGTATAACATAATTTTTTGTATCATATAAAGTTGTCGATAACTTAGTATACTTGCTACCCGGTGGTGAAAAATGTTCAGGACATAGTGGTAAATCTTTATGGAGATCATGCAATTCCTGAGGATAATGTAGATCAACTTCTAATACATAGCCAACGCTATCGATGTCGTTTAAAAATTGATCTACGTTATCGACGTCAAAAGATAGATCGTCAGGCAGGTAAACCCATTCAAATGAACCTTTTGGTAGCGGCATACTCATAGCAGCACCATACAAATTATTCGCATCATAATACATTAAATAGGATTCAGCTTTATTAGGATTGAAGCTGGATCCCATGTAACGATTATTGGCCACTGCATACCTATTTGTACACTGAGATACACCACCTCTGATACCTTTTTCAATAAATAGCATCATTTCAGAATCGGTAAATAACTAGAGTTCAACATTTGTATATTCTAACATCGTATCTAAAGCAAGTCCCGGCGCTGTACAGTAATGTGAAGGATCTAAGCTATAGGTAGCCATACAATTATGTCTGAAATTTTGTAATATGTCAGCTAAAAGTAGTACATCTGTTCTTAAATATAAATCTGAATATTCCCCTAATGTTTTAATATCAAATTTATTCCAGACTAATTGAGCAAGAGCATAATCATTATAAGATACACCTTCGTTCGATAATTTAGAATAAAACGAGTCCTGATCAGGCAGCTGTTTGTCATTAAGTTTGTCAATATCAGTTACGTACTCGTATGGGAATACACCCTTTCGAGTAACTAATTTAAATTTTTCAGGATCACTGTAATGTTGTTGAGTAATCTGTTTATCACAATCATTCAAATTAGATGCAAATTTGTCAAGACTAGAAGCCATAAACCTGAATGAATCTATAAAACGTAAGCAAACTGATGTATTTCCAACATACTTTGTAAAAGATATATAATGTTCTTTATTAATTGGTAATAATGTAATTTTACCCTCGAAAACGGTTGATAAAGATTTTATTATAAAATGGGAATTGTAACCAGATAAATTATGAAATACTATTGGTATAGTGTGAGATTTTCTATAATTTATATTACACGATAAGTGAAGTGGGCTGCGATAGTTACCAGTAAAATGACAGTGATCGTAGCATTTATCTGTAGCAGAAGTTATAGACCTTTCACAAATATGACAAACAGTTGCTTGCTCATGACTCTCTTTTTGTTGTCTCGACAGAGGTTTCATAGCAACAGGATTTTTTAAGTATGATTCGACTTCTAATGCTAAACATTCTAATTTTTCTACAACCCACTCGATGCAGGTTTGTGATCGATTCAGTTCAAATTTAGATAAATTGTTATTATAACTACAAAAACGATCAAATGCGATACTATGTGGTATATGTTTGTCAGAATTAGCATTTTCTTGAGGTTCAAGTGTACATTCTAGGTATGCATAGACAACAAATGGTACGATATCTTTGTACTCGTAATTTTTAAACTTTAAAATTTTATTTTCTTCAGTCGGAAACGTCATGTGAACTTTATTTAATGCGAAACAGTCTTTTTTATGATCTTCAAACGATTTTTCCAGTTTAAAATGATTTAAGCATCGATCACAAAAAAATAATTTGCTTTTCGAAGCTGATATCTGACTTTTAACTAATCGTGAAAGATCTTTAATTAGAGCAAAATGATATATAGGCTCATAATTTTTATACTCATTACTTGTCATATTTAAATTAACATTAGCTTGTAACATTAAAAGATGGACTGTTTTTCTATTGAGTTTACAATATTTACTTGAATATAATGGAATTATAATACTTTTTTCAGATTTTTTCTTTGTAAAATGAGATTCAATACCATATACCTTTATTGTTAAATCATTTAATCTTTCAAACTGTGGGATTTGCTTAAGTGTCATAGGAAATTTAATACCTGTATATTCTAGGACAGCACTATAATGAGGATACGCCGATGTTCTCTCAGGATGTCCAGTGTTAGGAAGATGAATCGCAGCAACGACGCTCCATAGAAAACAGTACTCATCGAAATTTTCTATGTTGAGAACAGCTCGTTTCATCTGGATATCTCGAGGAAGCCTCACAAATGTTGAAGTCCCTCCTTGCAGAGGTGTGTATTTTGACATTGTTACCACCAGATTGGTAATCTCCGTCAAACTCCACCCTGAATCTTTTTGATTAAATTCTTCCACCTTGTTTAACATTTTTTCGTATACAAAGTCTGTATACCATTCAGCTAAAGATGTTGCAGGTAAAATTGCTCGACTTTTGGTGTTGAATGATTTGACTTCTTCGACTGATGTATTTTTCCTGAATTCGCAAAATAGTTCAACGTTTACTTTAATACCTGCAACGTTTTCCAGCATTTCTTGGATTTTATCCAGGACAATGTCTCTAGAAACATTCAAAAAATCTCTCAAGTCAGTGTAAGAGCGGTTGATTATCGATCCTGTTTCAATGTTGTTGGAAAAAGCGTTCTCGAGATCTTGCCATTTAATAGATTGATTATTTACACTTAAATCACCACCTGCTACCTGTCCACTAAGTTGCAGAAACTGATTACTGTACCAACAAAGAACTGCTATGTTTGCTTGCACACTTTGTCGAACTTGAACGGTGGTATTAGGATCTGTCAAAATTGTATTAAAATAGTCTATTGTATCATTACAAACATTGTAACACCTCTGACATTGCTCTTTATCGACCACCTCTGATTGTAAATCATTATATGATTGTGTCACTGTATTTACTAAATTGTGGTGAGCTTTAACTAAACCTCGTTGGGACATTTTTAAATTGTTTTATTTAACACTGTGTTTTAAGTCACAAACACTGGTTGATCAGGAATAATTATTTTATATAAAAACTTGAGATATGTTCACATAAACATTTACACTTCAACTGTAAATTAAGTGCGTATTCACAAGCTATTTGAGCTTTCGACTATAGGAATAATATCATCAAGGTTTCTGAGTATTCAAAACGAGGGACACACAGAGAGTAAAAAATAAATTTCCTAAGTATAAGACTGAGTACATCAAATATTGATGATAGTACAGATCTCATTAAGCAGCGTAATGGATTTGTTATAGAGATTATTTACTTGGGTGGTGTAGATTGAAAAGAAAAGTATTCCTCAACGATCGTTCAAGATTAAAAACAGAGAGTAAAAAAAAAAAATACATTATAAATTTTTAAGAATTATGAGTATCAAATATCGATGCTAGCACAGATCTCATTAAGCGGTAAAATAAAAATTGTTTACTTCCGGTGATAGAGTGATCGATGACAGATATGTTAAATTACATAGAAGAGTGTTATAAAAATTATTTACCTGGGTGGTACAGATTAATAAGAAATATATGTATATATCAATAACATGAACGATCGTTTAAGATTTAACACAGAGAGTAAGAAATACATAATAAATTTAAGAGGTATAATAAAACTTTTTTTACTTTCGGTTATCGATAACAGATTTGAAGCAGAGAGTTAAATAATAAATAATGAGACTGCAAGTATCAAAAATCGATGATAGTACGAATCTTATTAAGCGGTGTAATAAAAATTGTTTATTTTCTGAGGGTATGTTGGAATTACATATAAAAGTGTTACATATCAATAACACTATCAATAGTTTAAAAAAAATATAGAATTAATATGTGAATTAAGGAATCAAATATAAGATTTATTATAAATATACGATTTGGATCATAAACAAATGTTTATGTTGGGTAAATCGTAGAACGAAGATGTGAAAATATATGTAATTTAATATATATTTACTTTAGATCGTGAGATCGATAATGATAATGTCTTTTTAAAAAATAAATGAAGTTATTAAAGACGGATAAAACTGTAAGTCGATGGAATATTTGTATGAGTTGGATAATACAGTTCTAGTATCAATTTTTCAGATAGATGGCAGAGTAAACATGATTCCCTATTTTATCGATACATCCAAAAAATTTTCGAATATATCTTTAAAATGTACATTTTGAATTGATATGAAAGTTTTTAATTGCTATAAAAAAAAGGGGTTTCACACAAATAGGATAAAAGACAAAGTAAATTACTATAGTGAATTATATGTATATCATTCCAAGTTAAAGTGAGACACTCATATCTATCACTACATGTTAGAGTGAGATGCTCTATGGGTGTTTCTTACACATGCGATCGTTTAATGGGTTTGTTTATTAATTTTTAATCTCAACTGTGATTTCATTGTTGAGCTATACATTGATCTGTCATTTAACAAAGTTCAGAGATCGTGAAAAGGTCGATGACAGTTGAAGTCAGGCTTTCAAAAAGTATTTTTGAAACGGTTTTAGAAATTATTTTCTGGATTATACTGTTGGTGTTTTTTAAAGTGTTATTGAGAAAATATTGCTGAGTTTGAATTTTACTTGAATTGGTTTTTAAAATATACAGTGGGTGTTTTATTGAGTTTTATAAAACAATTTTTAATAATAATATTGCTTAGAAGAATATCGGTTTTAAAATCTGCAGTGGGGGTTCATAAACAATTTTTAAAAAATATTATAAATTTGGAAGATTAATAAAGGAGCTTTTTTATAACTTTAAATAAAATAATTAAGGTAAGTTAGTTGTCTTTAGTTCGTGTATTATAGGTGTAGCATATTTTTTATGTTGTGAAATATGTATAATTTATAGATGGGAAACACATTCAGTTACGACTTTGTCATCCCAATTTGGTGGATAAGATTTCCACGGTTGATAGATGGAGTTATGGACTTAATAGGCAATGCTTTGAAAAGGACTGTTCGTCTTGGAAAAAAATTAGATGGAACATTATTCCGAATGGAAGGATTGATTGCAGAACTAAACATCGAGCATAATCATCTGTGTTGGTGGTTCCGCATCCCTAACATAGATGCGGATAGAACGGATCTGCGGTATTATTACAATACCACACGTGATTCACTCTTTGGAATCTGGCCCGGGGTAGTTAATAAACTAAAAAACCCCAACCCTTCAGGTATTATTATTTTTTTTTTTTTACACCTTATCATCGTTATTTATATATGTATTATTTTTTATTACAGATAATAATCTAAATGATTATTGCATCCGATATGTGGTGTTATTCCCGAAGCACTGGGTTCAGAGCTTCTCAGTGGAAGAGGTGAGGTATTTTATCGAGCCTCAGTTGTGGAATCGAATCTCGGCAAATGAACCGATCAAAGATTCCATTGTCACCTTTTTCGATGAGGAGACTTCCTTGGAGATCAATGACGAAAAGGTCACGTGGCACTTTAGGCTCAGGGATGGATCCCAGCATGCTCGGGATTATGCCATTGCATATGGGTTTATTCCACCAATTTTTTATACTTTGGGTGCAGCAGCAACTGAGTGGGAACACCAATTATTTCACAATCGTGTTGTTGATGCTGTTACGGAGGAAGACCTTCATTGCTCTGAGGATGCAGAGACTGTTATTCTCACAGATCCGGAGGATACAGATAATGTTGACGATGCTGATACTGTAATCCTCTCAGATCAAGAGGAGTCGTAGCCCATTTATTTTTTTATCGTTAAAAAGTATTATTTTTTTATTGTAATAATTATGATTGTATTTACTATTTATATTATTGACGACAATTAGTTTTATATGATGTTAATACCCGAGAAAAATTCCTTCAACATGTGGTGTGTTTGACCTGTACATATTAGAGTGAGACGCTCTAAAGTAAGACCCAAGGTTCTCTCTCTCTCTCACTCGAATGTGCATCATAGGCTTGTTTTGGTTTCAACACTTGTTGACAATACAATGAATGCCTTCTTTTTCAAAGCTGCTAGATTTTAAGTTCAATTACAATCGTTTCGACTGTTCGAGAGTTAGCTACGATATGGTTCCTTTTTCTCAGTGTGCTTTTCAAAGTTATTAAAAATAATTTTGCGTTTTTTTTTTTTTTAATAATTCTCACTTTGAAGTAAGCATATGATTTTTAATATATATTAGTGGGTGAATGTAAGTTAATTATTATTTCTTTTTTCAAGGTTAAATAAAAATCTGTCATCGTCATCCTGATATTGACAACTGTAAGTATCCTTATTTTTTTTTCATTGTAGAAACAATTATAAATATTTTGTGATAAAGTATGTGTCAATTTTTTATAGGTTTTACAATCATCATTATTATCATTATCATCATCAGCATATAGATGATGTAAGTGTTAACAATAGTGTAAGTAAATGTAAAAAATTACTAAATTTTTTATTTATGTTTCAGTTTTCAAAAATGATAAACAGAATATCATACGGTTACATAATTCTAAACGAATGGGCCACTCAGGCGATTGGGCTTATTCGGCGGTTACTTTTACCAACCCTCAAGGAAATCGTCGTGTCAGGTCAGCAGCTAAATGGGGCGACAATCGTTGTCGGTGGTGTATCCACAATTCTGAGATTATGGAACGCTCGTCTATGTTGGTGGTTTTCTAAACCTGGAGACCTCATGGCATCACCGCATCACTACACCTTTAGCCCAAATTTATTAGTGGAGCAGTTTCCGGAATTTGAAAGGATATATGAAATCCAACTTCCTTCACTGTCATTAACGGACGCTTTAAATGGTAAGGTTTTTAATATTTTTTGTTATTTCAATATTTTTTTTGTTATTTCAATGTATTCTATAATGTATTTTTCTTTTTTAAGATATTGTATTGCTGAATCTCGCGTACAGCGTACTGATGCCACAAATTTGGGTCGATCAGGGTTTGACAGATGAAATCCTGGATGCACTCTATGCTGAAATCCAACGTGACCTAGAAGATCCTGATAGTGTCACTTTTACACTCGATGGGGTTACCGTTCAGCTCAATATCTGTCAAGAGGCAATGTGCTGGTGGTTTCGGGATGTTGATGATCCCGACAGGGTATATTTTGAGAGCCCGAACCTTCAGACTCAAGGACCTGTCGCAAGTAATGGACCCTTACGCATATATTGGCCTGACGACGACGACGACGACGACGACGACGATGATAACGATGGTGACGACGATGACGACTATGAAGAAAGCATCGATGATGAGATTGAGGACCCATCGGATATCGATGGCTGAGTGTGTGTGTTTTTTTCAATTTAAATTTTATTTTTTTTTTTTTTAGATAAGTTTTTATATGTTTCCCGAAAATCAATTTTTTTAATTTAATGACTAAGATTTCATTATTTTTTAATTTTTTATGATTATTAATTTTTGTAAATGTTTTAATATATGACAAAAAAGAATTCAGTTTTTCTTTTTTAATTTAAAATATACATTATAGTCCTAATAATTATCCTAATAATTATCCTAACTATTACCCTAATTATAAGAATTATTATCGAAATTCTTAGAAAAAATAGTTTTATAAAATTTTTAATTTTTGATTTATGTTAACTAAAGTTTTAAATATTAACAAATAGTCAATTTTTGTTATTTGTAAAGTGCATTCTTCAATCTTAAATTTAGGTTGCGGTATTATGGTAATTATTTTTTGTATTATTATTTCTTTAAAAAGTATTATTATTGTGTGTTTTAAAACTATTCTCATTAATAATAATATAATGTATGGACATTCTGCGCATGTGTTAGCGTCAGCCATCTTTTGTTGAGGGGCTCACCTCTACTTTTTCTTATGAATTTTTCCTGGCACTCGAAAACTGTCTGATGTGAGGGAGTCTTCAATCATACTAATTTTTTTATGTAGAAAAAGAATTTCTTACTTACCCTAAGATGTTGAATGTTTTACAGGTGGTAAATTGGTTTTTTTATTACTATATTGAATTTTCTTTTGAGTGTATGGTGGTAAGGTTAACTCGAGGTAAAGAAATTTTTTTTTTCGACAGTGATTCAAATAATGTACATTTTTTTATGTTTGTTATTATTATGGTTACAATAGTTATAAAAAATATATATGATAAATATGTATGAAATCCACGTTTGAAGTCTTGATACCCTGAAACTATACTGGGACTGGTGATTGTTCAGACACAAATTCGAATTTGTTGTACTTGGTTCCCAGAAATTTAAGATAAAGCGAGTCTTCGGTTGTCATTTCGCTCAGGCTTTTTAATTTCTCTTCGTCGCCCACGAGTTCGTTGTTTGTCCGGTTTGGGAAATAGATAGAGAATTCATTGTTCAGATGTGCAATGACTTTGGATCCGTACTTCGTGTTTATTTTTTTTATCTCGGTTATTTGATATAATTTATCAACTTCCAATTCTTGCATTTTTTTGCTTGACAAAATATTTGCTAAACAATTGACTTCATTGATAGCTGAGAGATCGAATTTTGACACTAAGAGATAGATAAAGAAGAACAAGTTATAGAATTATATGTGAGAAGTATCAGTGGATGTTCGAATGAAAAATAGTACTTACTTGTGAAGTAGTTTTGTTGACACGCTTGAAGACTCGAAATGATTTCACTTATGTTATACACTTTTTGTGAGAACAACGGTAGTTTTTGCTTCAAAAAACTTAGGCAGACTGATGCATATGGCCGCGAGAGTCACCCGCTAAACTCTTTCTTCCACCACTTTGTTACCGAAAAAAAAACGAGTTTGGACCTGTCTTATGACGTAAAAGATGATGTAATCGGATAAAAAGACGCAATTGCGCAGTTTCATATTCCCCCACTTAGACTGAAATACGAGCTTAGTAACGGTTAACGGCGCAGAAGATGATGTAATCGGGGTAAAAGACGCTATTGCGCAGGTTCATATTACCCCTACTTGGTCTGAAATATGAGCTTAGTAACAGCGCAGAAGATGATGTAATCGTTCAAGCATTTGCTCAGCTTCATTTCCCCCACTCTACCTCATAAAAAGCGAGTTCAGACACGCTGGATGACGTTATCCGCTAAAAAAGAAGGGGTGTAGGAAGAACTAAACCGCTAAATGGTAGTGACACCAGAGCTTCTCGCAAGTGCTCGTCCTACCCCCCTGTTTGAATATATAAATCCTCAGAATGATCATCATTTAAATACATGTCATGCTATCATCAGAGCTGGTATACGGTAAGGTATCAGCTCTGATGATAGTGTGACAGTATTTTGTCATCATACGCATGATAATTGACTGTCGATCAACATTGGTAACAGTCGGTAATATAAATACCTACTTTACCGATCGTAGAGACGTTTACCGGCCGCGGATATACGCGAGATACCGACATCAGATATTATAAGTTACCGGCAGGAGGTATCCACTGCGGTCGATAAGAAAGGGTACTGTGTTATCGGGGGGGGGGGGGGGGGGGGGTGACCCCCCCTGTCTCACTACTTGATTCAGAGCAAGTCCAACACCTCTCCCCTTTTTCCTAGAATTCATTGGATGTGCTCTGAATAGCAGAAATATTTCGAAAATAAAAATTTTAAATAATTTGGGATTCAAAGTAATTCATGTGTTTTAGTTGTTACATTCGCGACAAAGCATCTGGTACATGATGACAAGCTCCACGCCGGTGAACGATAGTGAACGTGTGCTCCACCATCTTCAGGGCCCATCTAGCTAGACGGCCCGTCGGATTCTTCAAGTTATTTTGCCAGCATAGACTACTATGATCGGTGATCACAGTAAATTCATACCTTTCTAAATAACAGCGGAATTTTTTGATCGACCAGATGACTGCGAGACATTCCTGCTCGGTCGTGGTGTATTTCTTTTCAGCCTCGGGAGAGACTAGAGTTGGAGCTGACGTCAACCTAGTCTTTCAAATCTCGAAAGCCTCTTGCTGTTCTTCCGCCAAGTGCCAAGAAATATTTTTCTTGGTCAGCCTGGTCAAGGGTTCAGGCACGGTAGCAAACTCTGGTATAAATCGTCGATACCAAGATGCCATACCAAGAAATCTTCTCACCTGCTTGTGGTTTCTTGGTGTCGGGAATTCACGGACTGCCGAGGTCTTTTCTGGGTCCACTTGGACTCCTTCGGTATTTACTAAGAAGCCCAAGTACCGGACTTCAGCACGGCAGAAGACACTATTGTCCCTATTGATGGTCAGTCCCGCTTGAACGGAATATAGTATAGTGCCGGATAGCTCAACTGGTAGAGCACTCGGTGCGATACCGACATAGTCTGGGTTCGTTTCCCAGTTCGGGCTATCTATATTTTTCTCAATTTATCTATAAATTGTCTTATTGAGAAGGTTTGCATGTTTTAGGTTTCCATTATATTAAAAAAAAAAAAAAAAAAAAAAAATTAATTATTTTTATTATTACCATTATTATTATAATGATTATTATTATTATTTTACTAATAACAACAATTTTCTAACTAACATTTACCACCGGTCGTTTCCCGAGTTACAGTGTGTGCCATGCGCTCGAGTGACTCCTCGGGCGTGACAACGGTAGCAGAAGAGTCGCCGCGGCTCCGTACACATACGGTGCTGGTGACCATTCTTGTTGCGATTCCAACAAACTAGGTCAGCCGCGCGTCAAGCATCTCCCACGGAAGCACTCGGGGTTAATCTATGAGCTGGTGTCGGTACTGATCGAAGGGGTTCCGAGAGAACTCCCTTTGGGACTTCAAACATCTCCGGGGGACCGTCTGGGGTCCTTTTCGGGTGCGACACATTCCGAGGGGTGGTGGAGGACTGTGGCGGAGACTCAAAAAAAAAACTAAACTTTATCGAGTTTTCGATACACAAAGCAGAAACAAACAAAAGAAAATAAACTCGGAGAAAAAAATAAAATAAAATTAATTCCAGGAATCAACTGAGACTTCTTGTGGACAAAATATAAAGAGAGAAAAAAAAGATTGAAATGAAATAATGAGATAACTGAAATAATAATAAATAAGATAAATGTTAATACCAAACAAAAAAAATGCGGCTTCTTTTAACTGTGGGCCTTACGTTGGGCGCCAATTTGTAACGTATCTTTTCCTTAGATAACTCGATTAAGCTCAACAAAATTACACATAATTCTTATTCCACAAATTCACTTGATGACTCGAACTTAAAATTCACAAATCGGGCTACGTTACACTTCGCCTACCGATCACTCCTCTCATTTCCTCCAGATCCCGACGGGCGCCAGCCGACTTTTATTTCTCCGGTATCGGCAACTGGACTGAACGTACACGTAAATTAAAACCTAATAGCTAAATCCTTCGGAGATGAGAGAAATGAACGGAGGTAGCGGCATGTCTTGGTGCGCTCAGTATGCTAGGTTGTGGAGAGGGGGTCCTGGTTCTTTTTACGCGGAAGAAGCCAATTAATTAAAATTAAATTAAACAAAATAAAGGAAAGAAAACTACATAAAATATCGTAAAGAGGACGCGAAGGGCCCAAGCGGCTCGCAGTCGAGTACGCTCGGTCCATCAGACAAATAAATACCTGGGTATCATATCGGGAACCTCTCGTGGACGACGAATCACAAAACTTAACACAATTCTAGATAAATAATAAAATTAAAATAAATAATACGGTAACTCAAGACGGCAAAATCACGATAAACGGCTCCAAAACTCAACAAATAGAGCCACAAGCTCCAAACGACATCAGGCAAGAGTGTGGTCAAGGCCTACCTTCGGGTCTCTTCGACTCACCACCACTCACTCCAAGACTTCAAACTCGACTACTGGGTCGACTCGTACTCGAGCGACTCCAAAATCTAACTCTCGGACACCATGGTCAGTTCTCAACTGCTTTTCTCTCGTCTCCTACTCCATTCATGTCTCAGTCTACTACTCCCAGTCACTCTCACATTCTTGCTTCTCCATTCGTTCTTCCCCCACCGCATACAAGCCGTGGACTCGCGAGTCTTACCCAGTGTCACTCCCCGTGATATCCGGAGTTAGCAAATCTTTGGCTTCCTCGAGCATCGCAAACGAGGCCTGCCATTCCCAAATAAACGTAAACGTTCTCCAGCTAACTCCGGGTACCAACTCGCAGGGGCTGCGACATCTCAGTCGCTCCTCCGCGATCACCACGTCAACCCCGAGAGCTAGGCCTAGGCCTAGTCGTCATCACTGGTTGGGAGGCACGGTATTTTGGCCACTATCCGATATACAGCTAGACATCCCTCGTTAAATCCACGCTCAACCACACGGACAATCCAACACAGACAACACACCGTATCCGTACTCGTACTCTCAACCCACTGATTTCACCAAACACGTACTCCATACTCTCTACTCCCTATCTCATACACTCAACTCGTCACACATACTGACCCTATCACTCTCTAACACAGACTCACGCTTACTCCCCCTCTAAGTCCATCTCCTCGGCAATGTAACGTCACAATTCATACATGCATTCATTAGAAAGCAGTAAAACTTCTTGAGATATATGTGCTTAAATCAATGTAAATTTCTTTGAAGATTGACATTTTTACAAATCTGCTTAGGTACACTTATATATTCGTGGATATATTACTTATATATGGTGAGATCTGTTTGGATCTCTTTGGATAGTTTGAGATCTGTTTGAATATTCTTAGATATAGTGAGATCTCTTTGGATATTGTCAGATCTGTTTGGATCCGCTTGGATCGCACCAAAATTTTGATGCAAGCATATCTGACTCGATGGATCCAATAATATATGCTTGGCTCTAAACATTTTTTATCGGGAATGCTACCATCGGAGTCAAAATTCATTTAAATATTCATTTTGGTCACTGACATCGATTTCTGCCTGAATACATTTATGTTATTGAACATAATCGTAAATGGAAATTTCAAAAAAGCTTGTTCTTTAATTATTTTTGACTCTTAAATTTTCAAACTTAAACGTATAACGTACGTCACATAACGATTTAGTTTATTTAACATTTCTTAGTTAATAAGCATTAAATTTATTTATAAAGTTTGAATTCGAATAGTTATGCGGGTACTTTCTCATCACGCCGGCGTCAAGACAGCTGTCTGCTCGCAAGCGGTGCGTCTGCAAAGCATCGGGTATGTGTTCACGTGTGTGAATTAATTGTAATAAACTTTTTTAGAATATTAATGTGTAATTTCGTTAGTTACGAGTTATAAGTATATATGGAGCATTCCCTGCCAAATCAGACGGTTTTTAAACTTTGCATTTTTGATTTCCTCTATTTAATGACATTTTCTTGAACCTCTAAAAAAACCTTTTTTGGTCAAGTTTGAGAATTTTTTGATCATCAGTTCAAAAGATCTCCAATTTTGAAAAAAAAACAGCTGTTTTCACATTTTTTGGTCAAAATTCATCGTTTTTTAACTTCCCCCTAAGAAAATTGCAAATTTTCGAAAATTCGGGAAGTTATTGGTTTCGGTCCGATTTTCGGAAATTGAATTTCTAAGAGATCCTTACGTTTTGAGGTTCTAAGAAGCTATCCTGACTGATTTCACGATGATGTCTGAGTGTATGCATGTGTTACGTCAAAATAACACATATTAAGAGTAGCGCTCCTGTTTAGCCTTTGCCTAGCGAAATAACTGGGACGGAGCTATAAGAATGACTGTTTATATAAAATTAAAAGAAAATAAAAATAAAAATGTTCGTTGTCTAAAAGATAAATTATAATAATAAAAATTAAGTAAAATAAAATTTAATTAATTGAGTAAAATAATAAAAGCAAAATTAAAACAACTTCCAAATTTATTTAAATCAAAACAATTATTTAAAAATTATTACAAAACAAAATTTAGTTTACATTAGACAATTAAATGCAATTTACAATTTTACACTTTTATAAAATGGTTTAACTCTCGATTTCACTTGTTATTTAATTTATTTAAAATCAATCAATTATTATTTATATTTGATATTTAATTATTTATTCAATTAAATTGTTACCTAGATTTATTTGATGATGATTATTATTATCAATAATTATTTATTTGATTTTTTTTGTATTTGTTATTTTTCCTTCTTAACTCTTGATAAGATATATTAAATGAATTATATTTAAATAATTCAACTTGAACTTGATAATTGATGGAATATTTATCAAAATTATTTTTTATTAAAATAAATTATTACTTTTAATAATTCAATAATTATTTAAAAATATTCTGAATTATATTTTTATAATTCAGTTTATAAATATTTAAATCATATTAGAATGATTTAATAAAATTAAGGACTTTGCCTTTAAATAATTAAAATTTCGTCAATGATGAATGAGCTCACTTAGGAAACTGAAACTTTTTAGATTTCCAGAAGAGCTGTTACCAGGTAGTAACATCTCTTCCAATAATTATTTAATTATACCAATTATTTTATTGGCTATAATTAAATCAATACTTTTTTTCATAATGATTATATATATATATATATATATATTCCATGACTTCCAATGCAGTTAGCAACATACGCATAAAGCATTGGAGTCGAATTCACAAATCAATATTTATTGATTCTTATTATTTTTTCTTTATTGCAATAAATTCATTTTATTATTTAAACATTTCATAATTTATTTCATTTTAATTATTATTAACTTGTTTATTAATAATAATTATTTTTTTATAAATATTTCATTATTTCATTTTATATATCTTTATCTCTATTATTAATAAATTTATTATTAATAATTATTTTTCATACAAAATTTTTTTATCAATATTTTTATTATTTCAAAATTCTATTTTATACTTTTCATAATAATATTCTTTTCATATTTCATAATTCCATTTCATTTTTAATTATTAACTATCATTATTTATTTATTCATGTAATTTCATCAACTCATTTCATTATTTGATATTTCATATTTATAAAAATTAAATTATTTCAGTATTTCTTTTCATTATTCCATTTTTCATATTTATTTATTTTTGATTTCAATATTTATTTTATTCAACATCAATTTAATTATTAATAAATTTTACTATTTATTAATAATTAACAAATATAAAAATTTGAATTTATATTCAAATTTTAAAAACAAATTTTTTCATTATTTAACTTTTTCATTTATTCATAATTATTCAATTATAATTTAACATAAATAAGAATCATTTGAATTTAATTTCAAATTTCAAAATCATCAACCGTATTAATAGCTGGAAGTCATTTGCTAATTAATTAATTTATGCATAACCAGATGGCATAACATGTATGATTTTTAATAAGTTCATTGATAGTAAGAATACGACGTCGTGACGTCACACATGTATGTATGTACGTACGTACGTATGTATGTACGTAGGTAAATATACAAAACTTTTGAACGGATGAACTGATTTCGATCGTCAAGGTGTCGTTCAACGTGGCTTATAAATATCTGAAAGCTGAAAAAAATTGAGCTTGATCGGTAGGCCTGGTTCAGAGATATTCCAAACATAAACTGTTTACAAGAATGTTTTTTTTTGGATAACTTTTAATGTTATTGATGAATTGATTCTAAAATTAACTAGGCTCTGAAACATCAAAATCAGCTCATTCTTTCAAGAGAAACCGTTGTCGAAAAAATTAAAAAAAAAACATTTTTTTTTAGTAATTTCGAAATTTCTCAAAGACAACTTGATAAATCAATTCCAAAATCTGATTAGTTGTAGAACTCAATAAAACGCGTCGATTGCCACCTTAAGCGTCTCAATTGGGTTATTCGTTCGAGAGATATCGTTTGAGAAAAAATAGTAAAAAAAGTTTTGTAACCGGGCACTAGCAGTTTACGACGTGAAAGTCTTGTACGCGGTGCAACAATTTCGGCCTCACCTTTATGGTAAGCCTTTTACCTTGTATACAAGCAGCCCTTGTATGTCTTGGTTGAAAGACAGCCAAACTGTCACCGAACGACAAATTAAATGGAGATCCAAACTAAGTGAATATAAATTTTCGGTTATAGTTCGACATAAAATCTCAGAACAATATGCCAAAGGGTTGTCCTACAATCCTGAAGGTAGATCTCCAGAGGAAATGGCTTCAACCCAAAATTCTGTCGAGGAAGCAGGGATGCTCCCACTCAGGAAAACTTCTTGTCCTGACGAAGAAACCATAGCAGCGGTAAAACGAGGAAGAAAACCTGGAAGTAAAAACAAACCTCGGGTTAACAGCGCCCCACAACCTCGTGATACAATCGCATCCCGATTACGGATGAGACGGGCTACAGAACTGTCGCAAAACCGGAAAAAAGTAAACTATTGTGAAATAAGTACGACCGAACCTGACGTCTCAGAGAGTATCGAAGATGACGTTTTCGAGATAAACCAACCAGGACCATCCTCAGCACCTCAGGCTCCAGTCACCCCGGAAGTGGAGATTAGGCCAGAGCCCGGGCTAGAACTGGAAGAAACCGATGAGGAAGAAGAAGAAGCAGTCCGACTCATGAATGAAGAATATCTGCTCAACGAATCGGAAAAAAATTCCAGCGATCAGGGGGATGAAAACACATCTGAAGCGATAAATCGACAGCAAATACGCGAAGATTTGAGGAAATCATTTCAACGCTTCAATAAGGCCCTGGAAAAACGAGGAATTAACGTTTCAGATGAAGAAGCGGATCGTACTGTTCGTCCAGAAGATTATTACAATCCACTGCCTGTTGTCAGCCCTCAAGTGGCCAAGGAAGTTAGGAAATATCTTGAACAGGGCTACTTATCAGACGAACACGGCGAATCTGAAGACTTGAATGAGTCTGACGAAGAAGGAGAAGAGGAATCCCTTCGTGAAAATCAAGATATAGAAGAAAATAAAGATTCAAGTGAAGTCAGCTGCTCTGAACCGGAAGTCCAAGTGGAAATAACCCCTGCAACTCCACAGACACCGCGAGCTAACGAAATTCGAGAGAAATACCTCACCGCAGGTAGAAGTCCGTCGACCCCTATGTGGAAGAACACGGTACTGAAAGCTGCGCAGGCAAATTGCAAGGAACTTGACTATGACGATCATACAAAAAGCTTTTATTGGAAGGACACCGGAAGTTCTGATGACAATACATCTCCAGTCATCGCGAGGCCTTCTACCTGCCAATCTCTAAACATCGAAGATGTTCCTGCAGCCTCATCCAGTGTGGCACACGTGGAAACGCCCAAACGTAAAGTGACATCCACAAGTAAAAATCTAGGACAAGAAAATACCTTGTTGAACGAGAATCAGCAGCCAAATTCACCAAATCGGAATTCTGCAAATGATCAAATAATCATAGCGGAGACATCTCCTCAATCAGGCCAATCAGATGCCAGCCAATCTAACGGAACCACAGTGATTCAAGTGGAAGTACGCCGAGAAGAAGACGACGGAAATGCTCAGGTAAATGAATCTGACACTCTCCACACGACTCTACCGGAAGTTGTTGACGAACAACTGGGGGATGAGCCGGAGTTGAATGTAGATTTACCTCCTAAACTTCCGAATCAAGCCCCGTGGTACGTATTTGATCCCCTTTCCTCCAATATCGCGGAGGATCTGAGTGATCAACGCTATTCACCACCGGAAGTTTCGTCTTCCTCGAGCTCTGAGTCTGATAGACCTCGGAAACTGCCTGAAAATCGAATCAAATTTAAGGACAGTCGAGATGGAATTACTTATGTGAGAGATCACATGGTACATTTCCTGTCCCTGGATTTTGAATTGGTGAAACCAGTTTCTCGATTGTTAAGAGATCTCACTTTCATCGATCAGGAAGATCTGAAGACAGCCAAACCAAAGATGGGTGATGTATTAATCACAAAATTGGGTCAGTGCTTTATCTTCACGGTCTTTGTCAAGAAAAATCATTTCGAGAAAATCGATTTAAATAATTTAATTGAAGGATTACGAAATTTAAGAGTGTCCATGTTCAAACACGAAATCTATACATTCCGCATGGCGAAACAGGGGGATGAATTCGATAATATAAACATTAAGCCTTATCTCATACAAGAATTGGGCGACTGTCTTATCGAGGTAACACTTTGCGAAGGAAATATAGAAGTTCCTACTGAAGAGTTACGCGATGAAATCATTGAAGAGAACTACTGCAGCCCTATTGCGGGCCACAAGGGTGTCGTGAAAACTTATTGGCGAATTCGAGAGAGATTCTACTGGCCAGGCATGAAGGAAAGAATCTATAGATTCATCCGGAAATGCGAAATCTGTCAGAAGAATAAACTTACCCGAACCAAAACAAAACAACCCATGATGATAACCGATACTCCCTTCGAACCCTTAGACAAAATCTCTATTGATACCGTGGGACCACTTTCTATGACTAGGAGTGGGAATGTCCACATATTGACTATTCAGGATAATTTTCCGAAAGCCGTAACAGCAATTCCGATACCTGATATTCGATCGACAACAGAGGCAGAAGCCCTTGTAGATCGTTATATGTGCTATTATGGCTGTCCGAGAGTCATCCTCTCAGATAAAGGTACTTCATTTACCTCTAAAATAATACAACAACTTGCGAAAGCCCTAAAAATCCAAAGATTAACGACTTCGGGTTATTATCCCCAATCAAGTGGTTCTCTAGAAAGGAGCCATCAACCACTGATAGATTTCTTAAGAGTAATCTCAGATAAGTATCCGGACTGGGATCGATATGTGAGTCTCGCGGCGCTGAGTTACAATAACAATGTGCATACTTCAACCAAATTCACCCCATTCGAGCTGATGTTTGGTCGAAGAGCTCGGTTACCAACCCAGTTCCCTGATTATTCCAGAATCGAAACTTATTCCGACTATCTCGCCGATCTTATGAGTAGACTGTCAGAAGTCAGAGAAATCGCTGCTGATTGTCTCAATAAGGCAAAACAAGATTCCAAAGTTCGTTACGATCGACACATACACGCCCAAACCTTCAAGGTAGGCGACTTCATTTATGTTCTAAAGGAACCACGGAAAAATAAACTCGATGTTTATTATACCGGGCCCTATGAAATCGTCGAAATTAACGAATTTGGGAGTCTGATCTACCTGAACGACAAAGGGAACCGCAAATTGGTAAACCCTAATAAAGCTAAACCTGCTTTTGATCATAAGGCTAAACCTTTATAAAGTTCTCTGTTTCAGATCCTCAAATCTCTCACCATCATGAGACAATTATTGATATTCCTGGTCATCATCATCCAAGGGGGTCAATCCAAGGACGATCTGACCATCCAGCCAATGGCAAACAACCCGGGTCTACTGTATGACCCGTTTAAGAAGATTCACTTGGTAGAAGAAAACTGGTGCATCATTTCTTCCATGAACGTCCGAGGATTGGTCGATATGTATCCCTTTGAGTGGGACCACCTCCACTCGACCATGCTAGGTTGTACCAAAATTATCGACTCTGGGTCCTGCATGCACTATCTGAAGATGGACCTGATAACGGAAATACAAACCTCCATAAACCAAGCTTAAAAGTCGTTTGGACCAGCTCCTTAAAGAAACAACATTCAAAACTCCGCCGTTTGACCGTAATCAACGAGCTCCATGGTTCGAATTTAGTGGTACAATTGCCCGAGAACTGTTTGGAACCATGGACTATGAAGACAAAGAACATATCACCAAGGAGATCAACAAATTATATCAAGATAATGCAGAAATGGTGCACCTAGTACAGAACGCCACTCATCTTGTCAAGAGTGAGATCAATACTATTCTCCAAAGCAAGGCACAAATGCAGTCCAATCTAAATAATCTCGCAGATGCTACCACGAACTTTATGAATTCTACCAATAATTCCTTGAGTAAACTCGCATATTTGATGAAAGTCATGATGCTGGGGGACGAACGAAAGGAGATCGCCAGTAACCATCTTCGAGTCCTGAAGGAAGCTGAAACTATCATAGAGGAAGCCAAGGCCGGCAGACTTTCTCCACAAGCTATATCACCAAGACAACTCTACCGAGCAACCGTTGACATCATGAGGAAGCATCCGGATTTGAATCCACCTCAACCAATTGACCGAATGGATATTTCAACCTTGTCAGCTGTGTCTACAGTAAAGGTAGCAAGGGCGAAAGGTTACCTACTTATCATAGTAACCTTACCCCTATTCCATAAAATTCCGTTATTGTCATACGAAATGAGACCACTGCCAAAGCCAGAACATCTCAATGGAAAAATTCAGACACTGACGATACTACCATCAAAAAGGTTCCTAGTTACCAATCCAGGCTTGAGGAGATTCTACCTAGCAGATTCTGAATATATCAACAATTGCAAATCTATCGGGGACGATTTGTCTTGTCGTCCCGACATACCATTCCAGTCTGCGGAAGTCCAAGAAGAAGTAGACTGCGAAATGAAGCTGCTTCTGAATTTAACCGAAGATATCTCCAGAACGTGCAATGTCCGCATCATTCCAGGATGTAAAACCACTTGGATCAAGCTTAATCAACCAAATTCTTGGGCGTATTCGACTTGTAAGGAAGAAAAATTAATTTTCAAGTGCTTAAGTCCAGTCGAGAAAGAATATCACATCAACGGAACAGGAATGGTCCATGTTCACGATAGATGCGAAATTAGAAGCGGAAAATATATAATCAAAAGCATAGATGAAGAGATCACTCAGCTGAACATCACCTTGCCAAGGTTAAACTTAACCTTGGAAACGCTATCAACGAACTTAACAGCTGAACCCAAAATATCTGGATTTCTCTTCAAGAAAAACCTCGATCCGTTAAAAACAATAGACAAATTCTAACCCTGGGGAGCAGGATTGGAAGAAACGGAAAATAGAATGTCCGAAATAGCGTTGCACCATCAAGAAGACGATATTCATCGAACGATGACGGTGGGCAACATGTTTATCCTAGCTGTCCTGGGTGTTATCCTCGTCTTTCCAGTACTCTTCAAATGTTGTGTATGCTCAAGCAAGAAGCGCTGCTTCACCTACAAGAAGAACAAGCAGCCAGGCGAGGTACATCCCAAAACAGTAAAAGAAGCCAGACGTACCTCAGACTCCAAATTAAGGTCTGTCCAAATCAAGGACCAACCAGAAGTCATCGAGCTCCAGAAAACTCCACCAGCTCTTTCTAATCGTGTCGTCTTCTCTGCAAGTAAATCAGCGACTCCAACTCGTACCACAAGAGGCCTTCGCCTCTCAGATTTCAACGCTCCGATATAATCATCCTAAACAAGATAAGAATAATGTATAAGTCAAATCAAAATTTCACGGAAAAATAGAAATCCTTTTTTTTTTTTTAAATACTTAAAATCCAGACTCCGAAATAATTTTTGAGCCTTTCTGTAACTTCACAAATTCTTATGCATTTACCGACACTTTACGTCGTCTTGAAAGAGGATTCCTATTTTACCGGCATAACATTTCAAGGAAAAATTATATTACTATATTCTAACTAGGGAAATGTTTATAATCTAAATGTATAAGATTAAGTTTCGGAAAATCATATATCTAAATTCAAAATTCATTCAAAGTTTAACAAATATTTAAGTCACCTGGACTTTTGAGGAAACAGGAGAATTGGTAATTCCCGTCAGAACTAAAGAAATTATTTTTCTTTAATCTAACTAAGAGACAAGTTTTTACCTCTCACAGCGCATGCGCAACTCTGAACATTATTAACAGCCGCTTCTTACAGCCGTTGACACAACTCCTAAGGAAACACCATTCTCCACTAAAATTCGCCTTTAAAATTCAGCTCCAGGAAAACCTCCTATTACTCCTATCTCACCTCCTATAATAACAGGAAATGGAAGCAATAAATAGAAAAGATATTTTCTCTCAAAAAACGAGCATCAGGATGTTACTCACCTTATAATGGTCACATGTTCCTTGAAAATTTTAATTAACTTACCTGGCGAATTGCGCCATTTAATAATAATAATAATAAATTTAAAAGAAAGGAGGGAAAGACAATAAAAACTGCTTTTTTTCTCCGTTTACACTCGCATATTATTTATATCCGAGATTGTATACGGTTATTAAAAAGGATGGGTAGGTTCTGGGTTAAAAGAAGGGACAAAAGATCTTCAAGCTCATTTCCTCTTTATTGAAAAGAGAAAATTGATTGCCAAAAGTGACCTGAAAGTGATAACATCTCCTGAGTCACCCAGCAAACGCTGGTGATGACCAAATTGCACCATTTTAGTCCTCGAATGTTTCTCCCTCTGGCTCATCTTTCCCGTCCTCCTCAAAGAGCCAAGAAATTAGTACCCAATCTTCTATCCAATCATCTAAATCCTCGTCCTTTTCCCTCCAGAGACGTTTACTCCAGGCCAGAAAAAGCTCACGCTTCAACCGGTCAGGGCAGTAGGGTAGAGAACCACAGCTTAAATAATACTGGACGAACGAATAGAATTATGATGTTATAAAAACAATTGACCTTGAATAACACTTAAACACTTACGTTTAACAGATTGTTGCGTATACCATACGAGTAATAGTACTCACAAATATGAATTTTGGGGTCCCAGATTGCAAAAATTCTTTTAATATAAGCAAATTCTGCATAAGTTCTTACAAAATAATAAATGGGATCCCCAAGGTCGTACTTGTGACCAAAAGACACACACATTATGCTAGCTTCAAACCAAATGACTGAATGACTGACTTAGCGCATAAATGGCTAGTCAGCAGTAATAAGACGCGTCAGCCGTGAGAGAGTTATAGCAGTAAAAGAAATAAAGTTAAAGAATAAAAATATTATGGGAAACTCTTTAGGAATAAATAAATAAGATTTAAACCTTTGCAAATCCATTCAAAACCTTCTTTTAAAAAAAAAAAAAAGGGGGAAATTTTTAAAACCACTAACGCCTTTTAAATAACCAGGCGATAGAAGAACCCCTTAAACTGGAGTTCAGCAACCCCAAATTATTTCAGTTTTCTCGAATGTCCCGGAAATTTCTCAAAACTTCCAATAAATAACTGTCACGAACCTCGGCATTATCAGTAAAATGCAAGTGCAAATTGACCACCATATACTGAAATCCATAAGTAAACAAATTACAATATAAAAAAAAAAGAAAAAGAGGAAAAAAAAACCACAAGATTAATCCGTTCACCTCTAAGAGGGTAAGAACATGACCATCGACATCCAGCGGAGGCGATGGTGGTGCCACAGAATAGATCCAATCGATTTCACACTGGTTGGTCGCGAATAAAAAAATCGGGTCCGAATCCAAGTACCATCGAGCTTGTACCTCGATGAGAACCTCCTCCAGTGGGATCGGTAAAGGATCCAATTCTGGATCGACAATCTCGAAAGGTGGGCGATTAAAACACATTTTCAGCAACAAATCCTAGAATCATTAAAATTTAGATTATGAACTGAACCAAACACTACCAAAAATTTCGCAAAAAAAAAGGGTTTGAAAATGGTTTTAATAAAAATTAGCCAACTTACCTCTTATTGCAACGAACGTCCACCAGCTATAAGAACAACAATAAATTATACTAAGCTGAACAGGGAAATATTAATAATTTTCAAATCTAGGGTATTGCCAGAGAGCAAAGAAGGTAATTCCTTCGTCTATATTAAAAGAAAAAAAAAACCTGTAGGAACCTCTTTCCATGCATTCCACATTCATACATGACCATTACCCTCTATTTTGGTATAATTCTATCTTTTTATTATCGTTAGAATCCATTTATTAGGATGATTATTCATGTAAAATTCGGGTGATCTACTTCGTCAACGAAATACGCTGTTGGAGAGAATGGTTCCTTTAGCTGCCGTAAGATGGTGCCACTTGCCGGTTAGGATCTACTAAGATGAGATCAATACGGCGGTCGATAATCAACATCCCATTGATGATACAAATGGGTATGCATCTATGCATGTAAAGAGATAAACTACATAATAGGCTTATAATCCTAATTTTTGATAAATATCCTACGTAATGTTTAAAATTGTTATTATTTTTGTGATGGAAAAATAATAGATTTTAGAGGAAAACTATATCAAATATTATAATAATATATAAATCATATCATAAGGATTTGCTATATATATATATATATATATATTTAGAGATTTACATATATAAATACATATATTTAGAAAGATAAAAAAAAAGAAAAATTTAATTAATATTCTATATATTTTATACAATTATATAATATCCTAGCTGTAAGACTTTTTAGAATTGTAAGCGTTATCACGAGCCTTTGTAAAAGAGGGGACATATGTTTAGGAAAGCAAGAGAGTTTTGCAACCCTCTTACGTTCCGGGGGATTGTTATGTCCAAGTAATTTTTTTTTTATTCTAATAATTATTTAAAATAATTATTACAGAGCTCTTCTTTTCAAAAGCGCGCGAAAACGCAGCGTCAGCTTTTTCACCTTTTTATGCGACAAAGAATAGTGGGAAGATAACTGCAATAAGTTTAACGAACAATTAATAAACTGTCATCACCTTCCACCAGTGACAATAATTAAAAATTCCCCATCAATCACCAAATCAAAGTTTATAAAAAGCCTGAGCACCTATAGCTCTTGGCTAGTCGGTTCTTCTAACTTACGATCCGCGAATATTCGAACGTCGAACTTTCGTGCACTCTTATTGCAGGATTCCGCCGCAGGCGTTGAAAAGTCAATAAGAGGATCTTTTATAATTTCTATTTAAACCTCATTGCAGGAATCCGCTTAGGCGTTGAATAATCAATAAGGCATTCTAAAATTGACATCTTTTTGCAGTCAATTATTGCAGGATTCCGCTTAGGCGCTGAAAAAGCAATAATCGACCTCTTTATTTATTAAAAATCCTCACAGATTGATAGAAACTTCCGGCCCGATTAAAATAGTGACGCAAATCACGTGTATTTGCGATTCCATCTCGGTCTGAGTTATTTTGCGCATAAAATCACTTTTAGGGTGTGTAAAAAGGACGCATTAAATACAAAACAAAAATCTTATGAAATTTCCGAGAATAATCAATATTCTTAAAATATCAATTGTTAAAAATTTGTGTAAAGGATTCAGTGTACAAGTGAATTGTAGCTGAATCAGAAATAAAAAGCAGAAAAACCCTAAGTTCAGCCTTCCGAGTTTCATTCGAGAGTAGCACATAAGTTTACATCCTACAACCCCAGCCGCCCCCATCCAACCAAATCCTACAGGAGGAAGCTAAGTGAGCTGCAACGTTCTGGAGGGATCTAACCTGCCGTGACTAGAAAGAAAGAAACATCGAAAAGTAGGTGAAAGATTTTAAATTTTATTCTTTCATAAAATAACTGGTTCAACACAAGATCACCAGTCTCTTCGGAGACGTTTGGGTTCTTACTTCGAAGTAAAAGATCCACCATAAATAATAAATTATAGGAAGATTCCTCTTCCTCGTATTCTTTAATGTTGTCCGCAACCTCCAAATCGCTCGTCTAAATTTTTCTATCGCTACCAAAGGGAGAAATCCCGGATAATTAATTTAAATTCAAGCGGCAGACACAACATGTCAATACTTGAGGAATTTGCTCAAGTACTGTAGGCTCACTATAGATATATATCTATATCTACCAGCAACGTTTAACAACGTTATTTATGTATGGGCATATATATATATCTATATATATATATATATATATATATATATATAAAAGAAATGTTCAACGATAATTAACAATAATTATTTATAATATATATCCTGTATCATTCAGTTGGTGATTATAAATAAATTAATTTTTTTCACCGCGGCGACCAACAACTACCGGGGGAGGTGATCACGTGAAAATATAAACGGCGAAAGAAATCCAAAGTACTTACTCAAAAATAATCTCCAGACAATCAAAATAATATAAGTTAAAAATATACGTTAATTCACCCGGTGAATTATAACTACTATTATCAACAACTATAATTTTTAGCAAAAAAAATAATAAAACGCAATTATACACAATTTTACTTGGAGGGCAACGTCCGTGCACAATAACTGCCCGTATCTTTCTGATTTAATTACTCTATCCTCCACCTGTTGGTCGTCGCCCACGTGACGCGCTCGTCGCCCTTATTTATTATTATGATTATTTTTCCTAGCCCTGGGTCTAGTTTTAAATTAAAATATAAATTATAAAGATAATTTCGCGACACCTGAATGATACATCGATAATCATTTAAGTGTATGAACTATTTATTCATACTATATGCTTATTTTTATCTTATCTAATAATTTAAATAATAATTACTTAAAGTCATAGAATTGACGTCGGGAATATAACCTAGGTATTGATTTTTCCCCTACCCGGCGGTCAATATTTTTCCCAAAACATCGAATGACATCCATAATCGGATGACAAGTTTAATAAAATAATATGTTGAACAAATGTTGGGGCATAATGTCACGCTGGATTACGCATCCCAATTGTTTCAAAATCCTAAACAAAAACTCATAACTAACAAAAATCAATTGTTTATATTTTTAAATCATAAATAAAATTATTTCACACACGTGCTCTCTTATACGCTGCGCGCATGCGCCAGCACTGTGTACGGACTGGTGTCTCAACTGGCGAAATGGCGAAATGCCCGCGAAACGATTTAAATTCAAACGTAAAATTAAAATATTTAACTTACAACTTTTTAAAATTAAATAATTTTGAATCGTTACGTGACAATCTATACGTTAATTAAGTCTCTGAAAATGAATTTCTTTCATCACCAGCTTCGTCTAGAATAAGTTTTATTTCAGCCGCGTTTCCGGCCAGAACGAGTCGACCTGCATCCTGAGATCGTTTCTCGTCTTTCGAACTGACAATAAAATAATTGCAATTTATATTTATATTAATAATTTAACTTTGATTAATTATAATCATTCGGGAAATTTTCGTAACTGTGGTTCGTCGCTACAGGACACGACGTAGCCAGGGCCCACCGTTATAGTTTTTTTCCGAAAACAAAGGTATTGCATACAAAAGTATTTTCGAGTTCAAAGAGCTTGAAAATGTATTCACAACAATTTCTTCGAGCTCTTTGAGCTCAAAAACAGCGGGAAATTATGGGGCTGGCCCGTAGGGTCAACTGACATACCGATTTTTTTTCTTCAAAATTTTTATTTTCTTGTAAACTTTTCAAAAAAAAAAATACAAAAAAATTATGCCGTGTTTTTTTTTGTATGATTTTTGGATTTGAAAATCTTAAAACTGTTTGTGTCCTCTAATTTTTTCAAAATTTTTTAAAGTTAAGCTTTTATCAATTCTAGAAATTTTAAGCTACGGCCGATAGTGGGATTCGGAAAATTAATATTTTTTTTCAGTCTCATTCACTATTAAAACTACGTTTTACTGTTGTTTACTTTTTTTTAAAGTAATTTTGAATTATTTTCTATCATTGAGAGGAGTTTTAAAATAATTCCCAGTCTGAGTTAAAAAAAAAAATTACAATAAATGTTATTTATTTATTTGGTTTTATTATATACACATAATATACATGTTATAAACATGAAGTGTAATTTTATTACATACATAGAATAAAATAAAATAAAATAAATAAACAACATTTTTTTTTTTTTTTTTTTTAACTAAAACTGTGAAATTTTTTCAAAACTATCGATAGACGCGTTCCACGAGTGGCTGAGCGGTGGCTACCGGAAAAACTAATCAGAGAAGTACGGGATTTCATTGTGTACAGACGTGCTTTCATTTTCTTTAGTGGTTTATTTGTGTCTTCTTTTTTTTAAAAATTTATTATTAACCTAATTAATTTAACATTTTAATTACATTCATTGAGATTTCATCGGGTGATTTCCTCGTTGGATTTTCTATTGAACAATTTCATTTACGATTTGTTGAGAATTTATCATTGAGTAAGTACCTTGTTTTATTTTTGTTGCTGCATGTACCTGTTGATGCCAGTAGTTGTTTGTCGCCACAGTAATAAAAGTATAAGACTGAATGATTTCCCGGTGGTTTTCCATGATAAATTCATCATTACCTGAATGATACACGTACATTATTTGCATTATTTGTTAGAGAATAAGTAGTTATATAATCAGTTATTAATTAATTTATTTTGCCGTATAACTATATAGATATAGATACATGTTTTAAGATCCTTGCTTAAGTTCTTTCTTTTACGTATGTTTGTATACATATACATTGTAACGGGTTTTTTACCACCGGGGATCTACCGGAGTGAAGTCCGAATACACTTACGATTTGGCAACCTTCTTCAAAATTAAAATTTGAGCGCCAGGTGATTTTATAGTCACCAAATAAACAATTATCGAAATTCAGCCCAGAGTGGCGGATCGGGGAAAGGTCAGACACTTAAGATTACAATAAAATAATTGATCAGACTTAAACAAATTAGTTGTACATTAAATAAACAAAATAATTGATCGGTTAAATATAAATTATCGGTTACAACAAAATATAAATGCCGTTGTCGGCTTGACTCGATATAAACAAAATCATCGAAAAAAAAATCTTAGTTGATCGAAACAAAGTCAGTTCATTGCTCGGAAAAAAAATAACAGTCGGTTGACGAAATTAAAATAAACCTATTTTATTTCACAAACACACATACGTCGTAGTTCTTAACGGAATACTCGACCAGTGACCTCAGAGTATTTTACATGGCAAGACTCCGCTGCCGCAACGAATGAGAAAGAGATAATCCACAATTCTCAGAAATACTCGAATGAAATAAAATAATATTTTATTTCGGTAACGCGTAAATTTCACTATCACATAATAATTGCGCATAATTAATTATTAAATTAATTATCATTTACACAAAACGCGTCTCACTTGTTCATTAAACAAAATCAGTCGGTCGTACATTTTACTTAGTTCTCATGCTGAGGCTTTGGCTTGTGCACGAAAGGTGGTTATTGTTCACTCGGAATCAGTTCACCATCAATTACTTTAACGGGTCGTTCAAAACTCAGATTTTTCATTACAGCGTATATCGAATTGTTCAAAAATCGGAATCGAAATTGTTTTTTTGGTCGAGTCGAATTGTCCAAATACAAAAACGTGGCCGTTCAGTACGGCGTCTATTCCGGATCTCTGGTTTCAATCCATAGGTGAATCGATTGCTTGGTCGAAGTCAAAATTTTCGATTCTAGATGTCACTAGAAATTACTCTTCCGGTAACTATTGATTATGTCACATAAATTCAAACCACGAGTCGATGTCGAATTTTCCATCATGTTACAACATATGCATAATTATATTGAATCAGCCGACGGTGAGTAGTTCAGTCGAAGCGAATAATGTTGGTTTTTTTTGTACTTGGTAGAAAAACTTCCTCAAGTATATGACGTAATAATTCGGATGGAAAATTTCCGAGTTATAATATTTATAACAAATAAATTATTTAAATTATTGTTCAAAAGATTCATAAGACATACTTAATTCTGGTAAATGTAAGTATTATTTGGACTATTTTTGTTATTTAAATTATTCATGATTATTTAATTTATTTTATTGTAAAGGCATGCCCTGGCTTCCTCCAGAAAGCTCGAGCAATCCTTCTTCAGAAACTCTGGGTTTCGAGTACTGGATTCGTTGAATGTCTGATATGGCCTCGTACGTGGCTTGATTAGAATAGAAAAATTATCGGATAACAACTAAGCAATAAATGTAAATATTTTATTCTAAAAGATTTATTTGTTAAGAAAACTTATTTTCCATCTTAAAATTCACTTATGAGCAAATAGCCTAAAATTTTATCCAGATGAAATTATTTCAACGGAGATGAACTGTGCGTGCGTCAAACTTTGGCTCTCTGCATTTATTCTCATTCTCAAGACATCAGAATCCCTAAAGTTCAGCCATCTTGCACTTTGAAATATCCTTCTTAAATTTACAATACTGATTTTATTTAACTCTTATCTTGATGAAGAAAGATTAATAATTCTAAATTATTTGTTGAATAAGATTGTAGACTGTTGTCAAAGGGAAAACCGTGACAATTAAATTCAATAGCAATAAAATAAAATAAATTTTTCGCATGCAAACAAAAAAATTTGTGTTACATTCTAGCTACTCCATTTATTGGCCAGAATATTTTTAAATTGACCAGGTTGACGTCATTAGGGTGTAGATAGACCCTAGGTGCATCAGCTGTTGATCTTCTTTTATTTTATGCAAAAAATTTATGTACTTACCATGGTGGAGATTATGGGCCTCATAAGTCAGCCCGAATACCCTTTTTCTTACGTAGCTTCTTTGCCTCCGCTGGTGCGTATGCGTTTCTGCCCGTGGCCTTGAAATAGGCCTCTGAATAGTACCAGTAACAAGGGTCGTGGAATGGAATACTTCCGCTAGGTGGATGGACGAATGGAACCTCCAGCAGAACTGTCAACCCTTGCTGATGCCGGTCCAGAAAACCAGGGTTTCCCTTGAAGCCTCCTCAGAACAGAACAAAGAACAAGCTTTGAAAGCCCAGTTCCTCCGTAAGAGCGAGCGACTCCAGCTGGTGGATCACACCATCAGAGCCCGACGGCTCAACAACACAAGAGCTCGATGGCTCACGAAGTTCACTGAACGCGACACCTGAACTTGGTAACTCGTTAACCGGTTTTTGAATGACCAACGTCACTGAATCGAGAAGGACTTCCTCGGATATGATCTCTAGGCGGGGATGTTGGTGAACTGAACGACCGAGATCCTCGTGCATCGTTCAAATGATCGGCGTGATTAGGCCTTTTTACCTGACCTTCGGCTTCTTGGCATGAATTTTGGATGCGGAAAGGAAGTGCTTAGGCTGCCGGTATCAGCGCCCGAAGTTTGAATAAGGAGTGCGTATTTTAATAAAATATGAATACACTAGTCCCAAAAATTAAGGGATCCAAAAAAATTCGAAATTTTGGGGTGATTTTCAACATGCTGTAACTCGGTGAAAAATGGTCGTAGAAAGAAAAAGAAGGGAATTCTAGCCTCAAGTTTCAAGTTTTTAGATCTGACCTTCAAATTTTTTTATCATGCACGGTACCGGAGTAATCTTAAGCAAACCGACGAAAAACAAATTTTCAAAATTATTGCTCGTCTTTTAACAAGTCTATGGGCTTCAATAAATTTTTTTTAATAATCTGACCTTATGATTTTTTTAGGAAATTTTATGCCCTTCAATTTGGCGGCCTCAAAAAGTCTCTACGACGAGTTGGCACCAAGTGATCATTGATCAAAGCAAAAAAGTCCATTTTGGATTTGATAATCAATAACTCCGGAAGTATTGGTCGTACAGAGAATGATAGGGTTTTAAAGACTGGAAAACATTCTTTATAAGACAAAATTAGTCGCTTTTGATAAAAAAATTTTTTTTGAAGCGATAATGTTTATTAAAAAACAGGTCAAAATTCGCACATTTAAGGATATCCAGAAATCTTGCTATAACTTTGGATATAACGGATGAACAAAGGATATTGTCGTCTTTTTTCAACCTCGAAGTGTCCTAAAAAAACCCTGAAAATTTCAAAGCGCTGCGATTTTTTCCTCTTAGTGTCCCGAAGCTGTAAATTTATCGATTTTGCCAAAAATCTCCCTAGTTGGTAGTTTCTCGGTTTTTTGTCATTTTTTCGATTTCAAAATGTTTTTTTCACCAATAATCTTGATTTCGTAGATTAAAAAGATTGATTATCAAAAAAAAATTGATTTTTTTTTTTTTTTTTTTTTCAGAAAATTTAAAAAAAAAATTTTTTTTTTTGGTGTATCCGCAATGATTTATCATTGTTAAAAAAAAATCCTCAATTTTTTTTTACCGCCAGCATAAGCGTTACCCAAAGCGTACTTCAAGGAGGTTCCTCGGTCGAATTTACGCTTTTTACATACATACCGACGATAAAAAAAAATTGAGGAATTTTTGTCAACAATAATAAATCATTGCGGATACACACAAAAAAAATTTGAAAAAAAAAAAAATTTCAAAATTTTTTTTTTAATTTTGATCAATAATCAATCTTTATAATCAAAGAAATCAAGATAATTGGTAAGAAAAAAAAACATATTTGAATCGAAAAAATGACCAAAAACCGAGAAACTACCAATTATGGAGATTTTTGGCAAAATCGATAAATTTATAACTTCGGGACAATAAGAAAGAAAAATCGCAGAGCTTTAAAATTTTTAGAGTTTTTTCAGAAAATTTGAGGCTGAAAAAGAACAACAATATCCTTTGTATATCCGTTATATCCAAAGTTACAGCAAGATTTCCGAATATCCTTAAATATGCGAAGTTTGAGCTGTTTTTTGATAAACATTATCGCTTTAAAAAAAATTTTTTCATCAAAAGCGACTGATTTTGTATTGTAAAGAATGTTTTCTAGTTTTTAAAACCCTACTTTCATTCTCTGTACGACCAATACGTCCGGAGTGATCGAATATCAAAGCCAAAATGGACTATTTTACTTTGATCAATGATAACTCGGCGCTCACTCGTCGCAGAGACTTTTTGAGGCCACCAAATTGAAGGGCATGAAATTTCCTTAAAAAATCATAAAGCCAGATTATCAAAAAAATTAATTAAAGCCCATAAACTTGTTCAGAGACGAGCAATAATTTTGAAAAATTTTTTTTTCGTTGTTTTGCTCAAGGTAGTTTACTCGCAAATCGACATTTCTTAGGAATGCGATGAAATTAAAACATGAGATTAACAAAAATGTCTTACATTTAATAAAAAAAAAAAAAAAAAAAATTTTTTAACCGATTATAAAACGAGATATTAACAATCAAAAAGTGCATAATTAACATACTGGTGATCTACCAAGTATAAAAAAATGTACAGTTTCCTGAATATTTTTAAAACGGTTCTTACTACTTTTTTAAAGAACTTATACACTGGTAAATAAAAAAATTAGAATTTTTTGACCGATTTGTTGAAAAAATATTGATTTTTAAAATATAAATAATTTCAAAACACTTGACGTGTGGTGGGGTACAGCAATCACAACTCGGCAACGTTGCAGTCGTCATACTTAACGCTTGGAATTCCAAATGTCAGTTTGTTATGTTAAACTGTGAACATCAATGTACTGTAGGTTGAAAACTTATATTAAAATTTTTTGAAATAATTTTTATGAATATTAACCATTAATTCAATGATATTAAACAAACGTAAAAATTCTTTTTTGATACTAACTTACATTAACGATGGCTTTTCCGATAGCTTTACAGTCCTGAAAGATTATGATACCGAAAGTATCAGACGTTCGACAATTTTGTAATTTTTATAAGCGAATAATTACTAGTAAGTAGGAAAAAATAATTAAAATATGTACAAAAATTTTTGACATGATTTTTTTCCCGACAAACATTTTATTTGTTCAAAAAAAAAAAAAAAAATATTGTTTAATGTCTACTACTTTCACTTCCATGAAAAATTAATGTGAGGTAATTGAAACTCAGAAAAATTACAACAAATTTCCATATTTTTATTTATTATAAGTAACTCAATAGTTAAAATAAATATGAATTTATTAATCTTGCTGCATACAATAAAATAATATCATAAAATTTATTTTCAAATCAATCATTCAATAAATTTTTTTCAACAATAAATAAATAAATAATCCCAAATTCTCTATTACCGATTATACGTTATACTAAGTGATTACAGTGCATAGTGATTAAAGAAATAAATCATGCTATATTTTTACTTTTAACTTAAGAAAGCATTAATTTTTTTTAATACTCGCGAATCTTTGGTAATACCTGGCTTACCACTATTTTTTTTACTAAATAATACGTTCTTGATTCCTGTAATACCTATTTCTTTATAAGTATCTTTTAAATCTTCGAAAGTTATGCATTCGTATGCAATCCTTTTAATCATTATATCCAAAGTAACACCTTTTAAAGGTTCCAAAGATGGCAATACTATTTTTTTCATGACAGAATCGTTATAAATCACGCAATTTTTCTTCATCAAATCTTCAGTCAAATACGTTTTTGATATCTTTTAAAATATTTCAACGTCATATATTGCTTCATGAAAATTTTAAGTTGGTTGTACTTGTAAAAAGTCACTTATTAACTTTTCAAGCTTAAATAAATCTGGTCCTTTGTGATTTGAAAAGCGTTTTTTTAAAAGACTTACAGTATCTGAAACTCCAGCAATTTTTTGAAAGTCTTCTATCATTGATGAATTTATAATAGCTCGAAGAAGATGAGATGAATCAAAACGTGCGTTATGCGCGACAAGTATGCAAGATTTAGATGAAAAGTTCAAAAATTGCAGCAATGAAATTGACGCTTCTTTTAAGGTGATAGACTGTACTAATTTACCATATAAATATAAATTACCATTGATATTTACTAACCCTGTTAGTTTAAATGCCTGGTGATCAATCGGCTGCGTTGGTTTAATATACACATTAAATGTTTTTTCTTTAAATTTCGCTGCTATTTGCAAAATGTCTGATGTGCTTGAAAATCCAGATGTTTCTATGTCAAAATACACTAAGCCGCAATTGTCAGACGTAATAACAACATTACGCAATTTACTATACAGTGTTTTAGTGTTAATATTAACATTATTATAGTCTATGCTCATCAAAAGTCCACAATTTGATTGATACTGTAGTCCTTCTTGTCTTTCCTTATTTTGTCGGGAAGCTTCTTTATTCTTTGCCAATAAATTTCGCCGTTTTTTGGCTTCCGGTAGTTTAGCTCTTGCTGCTCTTTGTTTTGTTATTTTATCTTGTGTTGCCATATATAATGCTGTATGCTTTCCTGGGGATACTGACAATATCTTGTTTACTCCTAACAAATGACTATCCCCTTCATTTTTCGTAGCAACAGCACTTGCTACTCAATAACAACTGGATTCACTGAGACTGTAACAATGATTTTTAGGAGCTTTATGAGCAACAATGTTGTTAATGCTTTTATTAGCTTGACTAGAAGCTGTAACAGCAAATTTTGGAGCATTATTTGCAAACTTATTGAAAAGTTCTTTTAATTCTAAGTAAATCTCATAACCTTGTAGTTTCTGTGTATGAGGCTTTGAATCATTATCAGCATTAGTACGGCACCAATTTCCACAATTTTAATGATGATCAAAGAAATGATCAGGAAGATTACAGAGAGTATTGGCAAGAATAGTTGCGTCTTCATTACACGTTTTAACAGCATAGCCAAAACATCTTTTGATATGAGGGATAGTTGAAGGTTTTGTTATTTCTTTAAACTTTTTTTCATATTTATTAATGACTCATTGAAATGCTTGTATAAATGATTAGTATCTGCAAACTTATAAGTATGGGCTTCGGATTCAGTACGAACTGCTGCTATTGTTGAGCTGTCCTCATCACCGACTAAAACGCGCACTGTGAGTCCCGCTTTCTTCAATATCTCGCTGTGATTCACTAATTCAACACCAACGCTAGCTTCCGTAGCTTTAGCGCTTCCATTATGATTTTTTCAGCAATCACGGTCCTTTTTGCGGATGCCCTTTATCACAGAGCTTACATTTGCGATTACGAACTCCAAAATCTAAAATCTTTCCACTTCAGAATCCTATAATAGAGCCATAACGATTTAAACTATTGTAGCTTTTGCCGTTGCCCCGTTTACTCCAACCCATGTCATAAGAAGTAATAATATCGAAAACTTGTGCTACTGCTGAGTCAAAGCTTCTAGTAGCTTCAGAGGAGAGATTATTATTATTTAAATTTAGAGAGTTAATAGTTTTTAAAGTAGTATAGTGAAGGTACAGATCATCAAAGACATCTTGAGGCCTAAAAGAAAAGTTTAGGAAAAGTAAATGTTTAAGAACTGGATATAGTTTACAGTGGATATAATTTAAAAATAACGTTAATTCATTTTTATTTCTATTTTTACTCATTGTATTTTATTCATTAATAACATTATTTTTTTTCAATCGTTATAACATTGACAAATTTAAGTAAAAATTAATTCTCTGAGAATACAAATGAAAAAGTTTGTTAAATTAATTTTTGTAGAATTTAATAAGAGATTATTAACATGATTAATATTATTGCCAGTTCTAGTTAATTATAAAATATTTACAAATGCTCAAACAATAAACTCATCAGCTATTGAAAGCCACTAGTTCTCATAATTGTTCTATACAAAATATCACAGAAACTGAATATTTTTACAAAGTTTTTGATGTTCCATTGATAACAAACATTCAAATAAATTTTCATTTATTCTCAGTGATATTATTTTCAGATTTATGTACCAATAAATAAAAGTCTTACAATTTTGTTTTCAATTCGTCTAATTTATCAATGATAAGTTGACGTTCTTCTGCTTTTGTCTTTTCCAGCTTCTTCTATTGCTGGGCCATTGTCTCGTTCATATCTTTTGTATAGATTCCACGATATTGGAGGAATATTTATCGAAGCAAGTAATTTATTTAGAGCAGTACAACCAAAACCATAATGAACAGGACCGTGAAATAATATAAAAGATTCAAATTATAAAAAAAAAAAAAAAAGAAAATATTACTATGCAAACTATTTTATATTCTTAAATAAATATATTGATAAAAAATTTTTATTAACTTACCTAGAACTGCTTTTGTGTTGACATCTGAATGCTTAACCTCACTTTTTGTAAGATGAATTTTACCAGTAGGTACTAATGTGATAACATTACAATCCTCACATTCAACATTCAAAACAGAATTGAGTCCCAGGCGTTTTTCATGAGTTATTTTTTCAAGCAATAAAACTTTACTGCACAAACAACATTTTAAATTTTTTGCTATCTCTTGTAATTCTACAAAACGTCGATCACTGCACACACTTTATAATTTTTTTGCATTATGCATAGCAACAATTGCTTGTTTCCGCTTATCAAGGACCTTTTTCTTCGCAAATTTTCCTTTATGTCGCAATTGATCCTTATTAAAAGGCATTTTTTAATTTTGTTTTTAGTTTAACCAAAAAAAGGTGATCATATGTAATTGTCAACAATCACAAACTGTATCTATATTCAAACCACACTATATAAATATTACTACCTATACGTTAAATCTATAGACCATTCGATATGAATATTTGCGGCGTTGCCACATTTATTATATTCGTCAGTGTGATTGTATTAGTGTGTATCCGTATATTTAAAACTAAAATGTATTGGATACAGTCACTTACAAAAATGAAATATTCTGGTATCGGGTATCTCTAACTTTTTGTAGTTACGGTTACGCTATACTTTTGGCTTCGAATGTCGCGAGTGAACTACCTTAAGATTACTTCGGAACCGTTCATGATAAAAAAATTTGCGTGTCAGATCTGAAAACTAGAACCTTGAGGCTAGAATTTCCTTTTTTTGTTTTTCCTACGACCATTTTTCACCAAGTTACAGCATGTTGAAAATCACCCAAAAATTTCGAATTTTTTTTTTGATCCCTTAATTTTTGGGACTAGTGTACATATTTGCCTCAAAGTCCGAGTGACAGGATCAAGCCCGCAGATTTGTGTAGAGTTCTTGGCTCTACCAGATTTTGTGATCGACTGACTTGATTCTGTCGCTCCTTGGTATTAGACATTATCAAAAATGTTAACATTGCATCTCAGGTTTCCTATGAGAGACTCGTCGTTGCCCGGATCTCATGCATCGTCATCTGTTTAGACTCTCCGCGAGCCACGGCGATTCTCTTATCGCAAGAGATTTCCGTTACATTGTTGGCGATGAATAAAAATAATATCGTCAACTAAACGTTTTATTAATTTATTTATGATTTTAAAAAGTGTCGAACCGTTGATTTGCCCACCACGGCGAATAAATAATTCAAGACTTCAAAAACACAATTTCTAAAATTTTTCTTTAAATTGAATTAAAGCCAGATCGTAACATTTGAATGAGTAAATTTTTCTTTTATTATTCATAAAGCACAAGACGATACAGAAAATTGACCTCAATAAGTTTACACCGCGTGTTTGAGAAACTTTTAAAGTAACGATTCAATGTAGACTTACGTTGACTGGCGAAGATGTCTTGCCATAATTCTTGGTTGGTCCAGATAACGAAGCAGCAACACTTAATTTTATTAATTATTTTACTAGTGTTTAGTTAAATATTGTCTCAGTTAGTGATTTAATAGTTAAAATATCAAGTTAACGTCGAAACAAATTGTAACCGCGAAGAGTACAGTAGAATCAGTGAAATCAGAAATATAATAATCCAGTCTCCACAAATTCGGGTACTGTAATTTTCAAGTTTATTTTATCTCGAATTATCAGAATATTTCCAACACACGGAAATATTATAAAAGGTTGTATTGTATTCAAAATTCTATTGTCCTCTCTAGTATTTGAAACAAATTTTTACGTAACAGTTTTATTGTAAATTAGAGTCAGCTGACTAGCCACCTATAATACTTTTATAAAATAATATCAAGTTGTATTGTATTCACATGATCAAAAATTCCAATTGTACAATATATAGTAATTTAACTTGTTTATCCGAAATCTTTTATTTTAAAATAAACCTTCCAGATAATTACTCAGTGTGATCCCGGTCTATAAGTCGAAAGACTAGGGCCGAAAATAGTAATAATAATTTGTCCAAATATCACAGTGCAAGCTTCCATTTTGGACATAACAGTTATTTTATTATTTGATTATTCCTTCTATTCTAAACATCATAAATTGGATAATTTATGCCTTGGTAGTTTTGTGGGACCGAAGTTTTGAGTGTGAAGTCGAGAGTGGCGTTGCACTGAATCTCTCTCTCCCTCTCTTTCTCTCTGTGATCACACATGTTTTTTATGTGCTCTGTATTTGAGGTTCTGTTTCTGCGTAATCTACCTTCAGGCTTTTCTGTTGCAGGTTACTGCTAGTTATAAAAAAGCAGGCCTATATTTTGTGATATGAATCATCGACATTTAGGCTTGCATTATTGTGTTTTATTTAATTTTCTCATCAGAGTTTTGGTAATCTGAGGTTAGTTTGCTGCCGTGTCACTGCCTACCAGGACGCCACCACGGCGTATATTTAGTACTATTTAGTGTTACCATCATCTCAGTCGGTAACTGAGCCATCTGGAATTGTAACTTAAGTCAATCTAGTGTCATCTATTGCCACGATTGTACACCACTATGGACGCACGGGATGACATATATGTGCCTTCACCCACCGACTCTGATTCGTCTACTAGATCGAACAGCTCTTTAAAGCGTACTCGCCAGCAGACTGATAATAAGGAAAATAATCCGCCCAAGAAAGTTGCTGCTCGTCAACAAACTATAACCTCTGTTCTGGCGGGTATTCAATCCATCAAGGACGTTCTTAGTGATCATAGCTCCCTACTCAACGACGTTCCTTGCATCAAGGCGCAGCTTTAAAAATACACCATCGATATTAATGAGCTGAAGCAGACGACCTCTCAACTCCAGTCTGAAATTTTTTCATTAAGGAATCTATTACGGATGTTATCGCCCTTCTTGACAAATTAGAAAGTCGCTCGGTGGCTGGTTCTCCGACTGCTAGAGATTCTACCCTAACATTACTAATAAATGTAACCAATGCCAACACCTTCAACATTCAAAGAGCCTTCGCTAAAAACTCTAACAATTCAGAATTAGTCTTGTCAGGATTCCCAGATGTCAAATCTATTACTGATCATCCCAAACTGGTTTAAGCCGTTATCAATTCTCTGGAACTGCAGATACCTGGTAATGAATTTGTTAATATACGTCGACTGGATAAAAGCATGTCTGTGGCCACTGAGCCTACCCTTAGTCAATCTTCCAATCGTCAACGACTCAAGCTGATATTTATGTGTTCCAACGTTGCAACTGAACATAAGATTATTGCTGCCAAGAAGGAGATAGGAGTGCTTAAGTGGTCCTACGTAATGCGCTGTTCTGCCAATTAATTTAATTAATAATACATTATTAAATATAATTATAAATTAAAGATTGTTTTATTGCTGGTTCGGAAAACGGTAAAAGATCTCAAGTTGCAGGTCGACTCGTTCTTACCGGACACGCGGCTGACATAACTTATTCTAAAGGACGCTGGTAATAAAAGAAATTTATTTTTAGAGACTCATTTACCGTATATATATATATATATATATATATATATATATATATATATATATATAATAAATTTATTTAACCGTCCCCAAATATGTACAAAGATTTTTCCCTTTTATCAATAAATTAATCACACGTAAAATAAGTATGCGTCCAGCGAGCATGAATAAATTTACTGGAAGCGCACAGAAATTATCGGACGCGGGAAACCAATTGAATATTAAATTAATGTCACGTTGAAGAGAGAGGATATTAACAGATATAAACATATATATATATATATATATATATATATATATATATATATATATATATAAAACTATTAGTAGTCTTATCTGCTTTGACGTACTGCTGAACTCGGGCGTCGCTGCATCCTATTATGGTGGAAAATAGTGGATATTATGCAGCGCGAGTATGCCCAAAAGGGCGAGGTATCAGCCTCCAGTCGGTGGAGATGGACTTGGGTCCCGTTAAATTAATTAATTCTTTATACCCCCCCCCCCCCCGAGATGATATCCATTTTTGAACCCTTTACATAGGTTATGAGGAGAAGTTGCATTCCACCACTAATCCTACACAACCATGTTAACCAGCGCTGGGAGTCTATTACTACACAGGGCACTACTTTCCAAGCCAACTGCAACCAAAGTCTCGCTATTTCCTGAAATGATAGTAGTGTTTGGCCCAAAAAAGGTAGGGCTAGTGGTTGCTGTGGTTAGATACCACGCGCAATGAGGATTTTGTTAATATCTCCGGTTAATGTCCACCTTAGTTGTCATTTGATTATATTTTTCGGCTTAGAGTGTCATATAGGTTGGAAGATGGGGATGACCTCGCAGCGCGTGTATTCCCAAAAAAGCGTAGAAACGGTCTCCGGTAAAACGGAAATGGACTTCGGTTCTGTTACATTAATTAATATTGGTAATATTAAATAGGCATAATTAAAATTTATTTAATTATAAAATTACACAGGTCCACAAAAAAGCGATGCGTGCTAGGTGTCAGACTATGATTTTCTGGCGTATTTTTTCAGCTAAACACGAATCCGAAGTCAGAATTGGGGGTCAAGCAGCAAATATTCGAGAAAAATCATGACTTAGTACTTTTTTCCGCATGATATTATTATGACATGGTTTTTATTTAATTCTCTCTGTAGTATTCAACAGTAATTTGTAATTACATAGATCCATTGCCTATTGTGGTTTATGTAGGTCTCGCACAGATGCGATAGACTTTTCATTTTTTGCCTTTGACAAAAAACATTAAGTCCGTAAATTGAATCGATACATTTACCGATAGAAACTTGCTACTACAGAATGTTTAGACTACGATGACAACTGCCTTTCAATGGAATGTGTAGAATGATTCGCTAGCTACCATTTTTGGCATCGAAGCCAGTGAAGGTGTACCGTTTTGCAGGGAAGCGCTAGAATATGAACATGATGCCGTAGTGTGTTTGACGCCGAGTTAAGATTGTCCTCGTCAAAGTCGGAAGGCCTTCATCCTTAGCCCTAGGGAGGTATGAGAGATCACTTCTAAGGTGGCTGACTCAGCTGCGATTGGACCACGTATTCTAGCATGCGGAGTTTGTTTATTTTAAAGAATTGCAATGATTTTTCTACTTAATATTTCGCTAGGACTTCTAGTATTTGTGATGATCACGAATGTCTTGGAAATCCCAATGTCTTTTTATTTGTGCAAAATACATAGGGGCAAAGAATCCAAACAAGCTCACAGATTGATTCGTGGCTTCGTATGAAAACCGCTTCGGTATGAAAATTTCTGTTCATCTTAAAAATTTGATCCCTAACTCTGTTTGTTTTATTCCCTATTCTGTCTGTTTTATTCCAAATCTGAAGCATGTACTCACTTCTTAAGAACTTCATAGCGTTCTAAGCCCCTTATTATGAAATATATAAAAAAAGTAAATTCTCAATCCTGTTTATCAATAACTTTAATACTTGGGACAAAAAATAAAGCAACCGTAAGACAATCAAATTTATTGTGTTGATTTCTTAACTATTCAATACACATACAATTTTTTCCAATGCTTTGATTTACAAGAACGTAATATAGTTGTATTGATCCGGAAAAATACCTGCTCTTACTGTTTTTCTACGATTTGTTAATAATGAGATTCAAGCGTAGTGTAAATCTATTCAATAATAATATCTGTATTTGGTAGTTGATTATCTGGTGGTCCAATAATACGAAGATTTCTTAAAATACTATCAATCCAAGTACTGTACAATGAAACCTATACATATAAATACTTATTAGCTTTTGAACAATTCAATAAAGTACTTTTCATAACTTATTTTAAAATAATATTTTTACTTTTGTAAATACTGTGAAATAATTTGGATCACAAATATTTGTCCCTAATCGACGAAGGCTAATCGATACAACTCCATGTAAGTCCCATAGTCGTTCACCAGGTCGTTGTAATACTAATCCACCTCCACTATCTCCATTACAAACTGCAGTTCCGTTCTTCCAGCCAGCACAAAATGTTGTATAAGTTAAATATTTTCTAAAATCTTTGTTCTGGCTTTCTCGGCACTCATTTTCTGAAATTATTTTGACAGTCGTCACACGAAGCTTTTCGCTAAATGTATCATTTTCTGTTATTCCCATTCCTATAATTAAAATAAATAGGAGTTTATTTAAATCGATAGCATCAATTAAATCACTCTGAGAACATACCAGTAACTAAACCCATTTCTTCAGATCTTAAAGACACATCTGAACCTGCACGCCAATCTAAACAAACTGGCTTAACATTGGTAGTTATTATAACTGGTTCATCTAAAATTAAAATTGCAAGATCAGATCCATAATTTCCTTCATGATCTCGATACATTTGCTGTATTTTTATATCTGATACTTTAAGAATTTGAGTCTCTGTATTTTGTTCATTCATAGTATAATTACTCGAAAATCCAGAAAAAACAACACGAATTGTCTCAGGATTTGTTTTCCAAACGCAATGACCAGCTGTTAAAACAGCACGCTCTCCAATTAAAGAGCTACCACAAAAAAATTTCCACTGCCCATTTTCATGTGAAAAAAGTGTCGCGTGCCAAGGCAAACTTTCCTCCGGGGATATTTCCCAACCTTTGACAATCAAAGCTGTTGCTGAAAAATCGTAGTAGGAAAAAATTGTGTTAACTATAATCCATTAATGTATATTTTATATTAATTTATGTCAAGAAAAAAATGAGTCAACATTCCAAATTAGAAAATTTTCAACTTCTATCGGAATATTTCTTTGAAATTGAAGTCACTAGATTCAATTTTATATCAGTTTTTTTTATTTAAGTTACAGATTTAAGCCACTACGGTAACAAAATTTATAGAAAAAAAAGCAATTTTTATAAAAGTTGATGCACACATAGATAAAAATGTGTATATATACGACTAATATCCTTGATAAAAGGAAATGATTTATTCAATAATAAATGAGTAATACCATCTATATGGTATTAAAATTGAATTGTTTTGAATTATTTCGAATGGTTTTTTTCTCAGACCTTATACTCTAGCAATAATAATAATAATATATAAATACATCTGTAAAGCACCTGTGTCGTCACGTATTCCACAGATAGGCTTACATCGTAAAGGAAGCTGACTCCAAGTGCCATCATGAAGACATGTCGTGTAAAAAGCTCCTGATTGTCGTTCATAAAATTCTGAACACTCTAACGTGGCATGAGTACCAACAGGTATAGGTTCTTTGCAAGAGATCCAACCTTGTTTAGGTCCCCATAAAACTTCACAACGTTTTTTCGTTGCGGGTGCATCTAATGATGGACAAGTAATTTTTTGAAACTCTGAAAACATAATTAATTGTATAAGAAATCATAAAATATGTTAAGGGGACATCCCATAACGAATCACTGAAATCGTAACACTCCTGTAGCTTCCCATCTCTAGCAAAAAACAACAAAAAATTACTCCACTTTTTGGATCTTAAAAGTATTTCAGATTTAACCGTTGAAATGTGAATTTTCTGAACCAATTTCGAACCGGAAATCAATCAAATTTCAGCCGTTTTGCCTTGGAAGCTTATTAGCACAGCAATCTTAATAAATTGAACTAATAACGATTTACTGTGGAACAATTAACTACCTGCAAAAAAATGATCAGGCCTGATCATACCTGTCGATGCCTGTTCATATCTGTTCATGTCTGAACCGTTAAATATGCTCAGGCCGGATCATACTTGCCCATGCCTGTTCATGTCTAAAGCGTTAAATACGCTCAGGCCTGATCATACCTGTCCATGTCTGTTCATGCCTGTTCATATCTGTTCATGCCTATTCATGTCTGATCCAGCCTGATAAACGGGATTAAATTTAAAATCTTAGTTATAATTAAATATAACTAACTTAGTTATAATTATATATAGCTAACGTAGTTATAGTTATATATAACTTATATATAATTGCATACAACTATAAAATTTTGTCGACCAAAAATCTATCATGTATAAGATATAAAATTTTGTTGACTAAGAATCTATCACGTATAAGATTTTTATTACTTAAAGTTCATACGAAACTTACTTTTTAAGTCAATCTCTTAGGTCAACGGGTAGCGGGTTAAACTTTCGAGCGCAAGGTCCACGGTTCAAATTCTGCACAAGCCCGAATTTTTTTTTTTATTTATAGAAATAATTATATATAATTGTATATAGCTATACAGAATTATATATAATTATATAGGGCCATTTTTTCCCTATAATGTTTTTACCTAGATGGGCATGAACAGACATGAACATACCTGATTAGACCTGAACATGCCTGGCCAGGTTTGGTCAGACCCGGTCATTTGTCATATCTCATCAGACCTGAAGATTCATACCTGTTCATATCTGATTATTTTTTCCCGGGTATGGATTAAATGAACTTTTTATCACGGTAAAACTAATATGATCCGTCCTCAGTCTCCAATTCACGACCTTCAAATTTATCAACCAGCAAATTATCCGTTGCACCAATGCACTTATATTAACTATATGGAATTCTAATTAAACGAAGGAAACCAAGGACAACAGCTCTCTGCATCCACGAAGCCATGAACTCAATTTGCAACGAACAAGTTAGTATTTTAGCTAACGTAGATAAATAAAACTGTTTTATCGCTCCAAGAACGCTAACAATGAACAGGACAAGCTTGACACTGTTACCTGTTGAGAGTTTGTAAATTTCAAACAGAGGATCCTGATATATCTGTCGCTTGTGCTTTGCTTCAACCGTGATATTATACTTACCAGGTACTGCAAACTCGACGATATAAATGCCACGGGTGGTTTGATGGAAAAATACAAGATCAGGTTTGTTATGGTCAATTTTCTGAGTTATTGCAAATACCACGTTCTGATAAATCCGGCAATGGGCATTCTTAACGGCTTGCGGAATATCTCTTGGCTGGTAAGACAGTATAGATGTCCTATCGTTAACGTTCGTATGACAATGATGATAATAAAGCCCTCATAGAGCAGCATAATGATGATGGACTATGCATTCCTAACTCGCACAGGAGATGTTGACAGGAGATGAATGAGCGTCTCAGGATGTTGCTTACATACCCTGCACAATGTGTCAGGTAGCTGTATCTGCAGCACTTTAATAGGGTATTCGAGGATGTTAATGATACTGTCTTGGCAAGCAAAAATATACTCGCGGGAAAAGACTCAACCTCCCTCGTCAACTGCTGCCATCGAAGAAGATAAGCGGAATTTAATTCTCTAGGGTTGCTACTATCAAGATCCTCAGTATTTTGTCATTTTCAGTGAGTTAGTTAATTTGCAGCTGGACGGGCACCCATTATACATTACCTCTTGTGATGTTTTGATAACTACTTTTCACGCTCCCCCTATGAAAAAGTGAGTATTAAAAATATTTATCATAGATGCCTATTGTCTCTATTAGACGCTAACATAACCAACCATCTCCATAGCAACCGTTACCAAGACCAACCATATGTACAACAACCGTTGCCATGACAGTAGTCTTAATTGTTGCATCAAGCCGTTATCAATTCTCTGGAACTATAGATATCTATAAATAAATTTGTCAACATTCGTCGACTTTCTCTCTCTCTCTCTCTCTCTCTCTCTTAAGCATTTCGTACATAAGCATTTCGTTTTTTTTTATTTCTCTGTCTTAAGAACTGTTTCTAGTGTATTTTGCCTCCGGGCATTTTCTGTTTTAGAATTGATGCGAGCTCTAAATTGCAATTTACAAGCTGATATGTTAATCATTTATTTATTTCTTGTGGATTGTTGGATTTTTAAATTTAAAAGTCTCTCATCATCGAAGAGGTTAGGTTTTAGTATATTTATAGGGAAGTGAACTGATAGACTCATTAACATTAATTTGATGGCCTTAGTGACAGTTGTCGATAAATCAGGTTTCATCAGTCTGTCGTTTCCTTCGTCGGGGTATTATCATCAGTACACCAACTTCGGCCAAATTAACATCAAATTGTTATAAGTAAATTTGATTCTTAGATAACCTTGCATAGCTTATTGACTCTGTAGTGATTGTGTTATGCCATTAGTGAGTGATATTTGTATTAAATGCAAGAGACCTGTCAAATCTTCAGTAAACTATAATATCTGTCGGCGAAGTTTCCATCCAGGTTCAAGCAAGGGATTACATAAAAAGCAGACCTATCTCAGATTCTTGTAGAAAGCAGTTTAATCATCTCTTGGAAAATTTAGATATAAATTCAACTACAAGGTTGAGAAGATTGAACTCTCAAAAATCCATCGGTTCAAGTACATCTTCAGTCTCAAGCTTCAAGTCTGTGTGCTCTTCTCCGCTTGATCATACATCTCCATCTCGTGCGTCAACCTCTCGGAATTCGTTCCGAGAGTCTCCAGTTACACCAACTGCTCTGTTGACTCCCAGTACTGATTCAGTTTTTTTATCACCCTTTAATTCACCAACAATGTCACGTTACCTACAGATTGGTCCAAAAAGTCGTTGGATGAAAAAATAACAGCTCTGATGGAAAAATTTGATAGTTCAGAGGTGGCAACAAATCAGAAACTTGAGGAATTGAGCAATAAATTGAGTGATTTGCAAGTTTTGCAGGTTGCTACTGCTAATAAGTTGACGTGGTTACCAGCTGTTGTCCAGACTAACACGGAGTCTATCTCCAACCTCAGTTCGGATATTGCACAGTTAAAGGAGGCGAGGAAAACTGAGCTAAATTCAGTCTATGAAAGACTGTCAGATATTGAAAAAACAGCAACTATGCCTTCTGCTCCTTCTGAAATTCTAGTAAATGCCTCTGAGCTAGTGATCTCAGGTGTTAGTGACTCAGTAGCTAACAAATTATCACCTTCGAAAATTCCGTCTGCTGTTTGTAATGCTTTAGAGTTACCAAATTTGGTCAGTCATGTTCTGAGTACGCGTAAATTTGAAAATAAAAATAAATCTAGGCAGGATAAGACTGACTGTCATTCTTATCTTGTTGACTTGGAGTAATCTCGAGTATGTGACTTTATTATCTCCTCGAAACTTAAGTCAAAAAATCTGCTGGCTAAAACTGTGTTTCTGGCTTGTGTTGATAAAAATTCCAAAGGTGCTATTTATGTTAATGAGTTTCTACGGCCGGAGGTACATAAGCTGCTACTTAAAACAAAAAAGAAAGCTAAACTAAAAAAATTTAAGTATGCTTGGGGGACAAGTGGTCAGATTTACGTGAAGAAGGATGATGGTTCTGAAAATTTAGAATAAACTGTTTCTCTGATCTTGCTAAGCTCGATTAACAGTTAATTAATTCAACTAATAACTCAACTGGAAAAATTACTTCATCATTAAATGTACTTAGTTTGAATATAAATAGCCTTAGTGGTCATACTGCTCAATTCTTGAATTTAATTTGTGATACTAAACCGGACATTATTATCCTTGTTGAGTCCTGGTTGAAACCTTTGCACGATAGCAGTATTTTTTTATTAAATGGCTACAATCTTATCCGAAGAGATCGAATCCTAAAAAATTCAGATAATGGTCGTTACATCCAGGGAGGTGGAGTGGCCTGTCTTGTCCATGAGTCCTTACTAATCAAGGTTTTGTATATTTCTACTTCTGGTCATTTAAACCAACCAGAGTATTTGATAGCTGATGTCACTCTATTCTCTGGTTCCCACCTTTTTATTATCCTGCATTTATAGAAGACCCAAAGGACTATTCCTCAACGAATTTTTTGACATCTACTCAAAACTTGCTCCAAATTTCAATAATATTATTATAGCTAGCGATTTAAATTTTAATTTATTGGATGATAGCTACACTGTAAGACACTTGAAAGACTTCATTTCAGAATCATCATTGTTCTGTGTGCCTTTTGGTGCTACTTTCCATAAAAATAATCATGATTCCTGATTGGATGACATTTTGCTAGACAGTGATAGTAAATTAGTTTCATTTTCTAAATCTGATTCTCCGTCCATTGATGGCCATGATTATTTATTTTGTGAGTACAAGTTAAATTGCTCAAAACCAGCATCGAAGAAAATTACGTATAGAAATTTTAGAAATTGCGATCATCAAGTCCTCTCAAGTACTTTGATGAATTCTCTAAAAATTGAAAATAGTGTACTGGAAAACTCAGATCCTAATGAATTACTGAATACCTTCAAATCTAATGTTCTGTCTTCCTTGGATTTGGTTGCACCAGAAATCACGAAGAATTTAGTTCGTCATAGTAATCCCTGGTTTGCAAAGGAATTAAAAGAAAAGTGTAAAGAGCGTGACGAGATTTATAAGAAAGCTAGGAGAAATCAGGATCCAAATCTGCTTGCTCTTTTCGAAATTAGACGAAAAAATCTAAAAGCCGAGTCGAATCTTGCTCGTGAAGAATATTTGAAAACTACTCTTGCTAATTCCTCACATGGTTCATCTATTTGCAGTAAGCTCAAACATCTTGGATTAAGTAAGTCAAATCCTTCATCACCCTCTAAACTTCTTTGACGCTTTTAAACTGAATGAATATTATGCAAACATAGTGAGAAAACACACACTTTGCAGTAAAAATTTCGTTGATTTGCTGTCCATAGACTATTCGAGACAAGTTGAGTGTTCATTTAAGTGGACCAAGATCGATATCGTTGATGTTAATGAGGCATAACATATTACTCTCTCTAAATGTAAAGGGAAAAGTCCTGATGGATTGGATTTAAGATGGCTATGGTATCACCTTCCACAAATTTCATTATTTCTTACTGCTTTATTTAATAGATCTCTTGTTACTGGAAATTTTCCTAACATTTGGAAAGTTATTTTCATAATTCCTTTGATCAAGACTTCACTTTAAAGTTTTTGAAAGAATCATTACTAATCAAGTGACAACCTATCCGGAGGACAATGAACTACTTGATCCTTTTCAATCTGGATTCAGGAAACACCATCGCACACAATCGGCCTTATTAAGGCTTACTGATGATATTAGACAGGCAATGGACAAGAATAAACTTCCTATAATAGTCTTATTTGATCTGAATAAAGCTTTTGACTATGTTGATCATAAAATCATCTTAATTACGTTATTTGAGCTTGGATTTTCAGTGGGAAAAATTGTTTAGTTTTTCTCTTATTTATACAATCGCTCTCAGTTAATCTTGAATGATCTCGGGACTCCAATTCAGCTCCTCATAACTTCATCTGGGATTCCTCAAGGTTCTGTCCTGGGTCCAATCCTGTTTTTAATTGTCATGAATTTTGTAGTCAGATGGTTAGTGTTTTGTAATCATGGTGTGTTTGCTGATGAAAAATATATCTACTTACACTTTTTTTTGTATCGACTCCATGAGGCAATCAGACAGGTCAATGTTGATGCACAATCAGTTGCAAATTGGGTAAAGAAGCATAGCTTGGAGATAAACTTGTCTAAAACCAAAACAATGATTTTGGGGTCGAATAGCAAATTAAAGCAACTGAGTGATTTTGATTTGTCGCCGATCATTATAGATGGTATCATAATTCCACATGTTGATGCAACTAAGTGCTTGGGACTGCATATTAGCAGGAACTTAAGTTGGAATCATCATGTCACACAAATAGTCAGCAAGGTAAATTAAGCTCTGCATTGTCTGCAAGTTCGTAAGAACATCTTCTCAACTGACATAAGGAAGTTATTGGTATTAGCAACTATCTTGTCACTTGTTGATTATTGTTCAGTCGTACTTGTTGACTCAACATCTGAAAATGACTTAAAACTTCAACGTGCAATAAATTGCTCAGTTAGATTTATTTCTAATCTTAGAAAAGATGAGCATATAGCACCTTATCGACGAGAACTGGGATTGCTATCAGTGAAATATCGTCGAATGTTTTTAATGAGTTGTTATTTCTATAAAATACTTCAAGTTGGAAAACCCAAGCACCTGCGAAATTTGTTTATCGAAGAGACTTACAGACTTCCGCTTTTTGCTACAACCTTCATGGAACGCTCATTCCAAGTGAATGTTTCACGTTTGTGGTAAGAATTACCTAGACAGATCGTCAGATTTTCTAGTATTAAAGTGTTCAAAACTAGAGTCTTTGACTACTTTTTAAAATTAGATCATTAATGTCATTAATGTAAAAGTGGGCAATCTTGTTGATAAATATTATATGAGTCTAGGTGTTCAAAATTATAAATTTTGTTCTTTTATAAGCTGCTATTAGTTGAATAATTTTTTAGCTTTCTAGCTGTCTTATATTGGAAACTGACACGGAGGCGTGGCCTAAAAAACATAGCGGACGAGTGTTACACTTTTAAATACGTAACCCATGTTATAATAGGACTACTTAAGGTAGTTTACTCGCAAATCGACATTTCTTAGAAATGCGATGAAATTGAAACATGAGATTAACAAAAATGTCTTACATTTAATAAAAAAAAAAAAAAAAATTTTTTTAACCGATTATAAAACGAGATATTAACAATCAAAAAGTGCATAATTAACATACTGGTGATCTACCAAGTATAAAAAAATGTACAGTTTCCTGAATATTTTTAAAACGGTTCTTACTACTTTTTTAAAGAACTTATACACTGGTAAATAAAAAAATTAGAATTTTTGGACCGATTTGTTGAAAAAATATTGATTTTTAAAATATAAATAATTTCAAAACACTTGACGTGTGGTGGGGTACAGCAATCACAACTCGGCAACGTTGCAGTCGTCATACTTAACGCTTGGAATTCCAAATGTCAGTTTGTTATGTTAAACTGTGAACATCAATGTACTGTAGGTTGAAAACTTATATTAAAATTTTTTGAAATAATTTTTATGAATATTAACCATTAATTCAATGATATTAAACAAACGTAAAAATTCTTTTTTGATACTAACTTACATTAACGATGGCTTTTCCGATAGCTTTACAGTCCTGAAAGATTATGATACCGAAAGTATCAGACGTTCGACAATTTTGTAATTTTTATAAGCGAATAATTACTAGTAAGTAGGAAAAAATAATTAAAATATGTACAAAAATTTTTGACATGATTTTTTTCCCGACAAACATTTTATTTGTTCAAAAAAAAAAAAAAAATATTGTTTAATGTCTACTACTTTCACTTCCATGAAAAATTAATGTGAGGTAATTGAAACTCAGAAAAATTACAACAAATTTCCATATTTTTATTTATTATAAGTAACTCAATAGTTAAAATAAATATGAATTTATTAATCTTGCTGCATACAATAAAATAATATCATAAAATTTATTTTCAAATCAATCATTCAATAAATTTTTTTCAACAATAAATAAATAAATAATCCCAAATTCTCTATTACCGATTATACGTTATACTAAGTGATTACAGTGCATAGTGATTAAAGAAATAAATCATGCTATATTTTTACTTTTAACTTAAGAAAGCATTAATTTTTTTTAATACTCGCGAATCTTTGGTAATACCTGGCTTACCACTATTTTTTTTACTAAATAATACGTTCTTGATTCCTGTAATACCTATTTCTTTATAAGTATCTTTTAAATCTTCGAAAGTTATGCATTCGTATGCAATCCTTTTAATCATTATATCCAAAGTAACACCTTTTAAAGGTTCCAAAGATGGCAATACTATTTTTTTCATGACAGAATCGTTATAAATCACGCAATTTTTCTTCATCAAATCTTCAGTCAAATACGTTTTTGATATCTTTTAAAATATTTCAACGTCATATATTGCTTCATGAAAATTTTAAGTTGGTTGTACTTGTAAAAAGTCACTTATTAACTTTTCAAGCTTAAATAAATCTGGTCCTTTGTGATTTGAAAAGCGTTTTTTTAAAAGACTTACAGTATCTGAAACTCCAGCAATTTTTTGAAAGTCTTCTATCATTGATGAATTTATAATAGCTCGAAGAAGATGAGATGAATCAAAACGTGCGTTATGCGCGACAAGTATGCAAGATTTAGATGAAAAGTTCAAAAATTGCAGCAATGAAATTGACGCTTCTTTTAAGGTGATAGACTGTACTAATTTACCATATAAATATAAATTACCATTGATATTTACTAACCCTGTTAGTTTAAATGCCTGGTGATCAATCGGCTGCGTTGGTTTAATATACACATTAAATGTTTTTTCTTTAAATTTCGCTGCTATTTGCAAAATGTCTGATGTGCTTGAAAATCCAGATGTTTCTATGTCAAAATACACTAAGCCGCAATTGTCAGACGTAATAACAACATTACGCAATTTACTATACAGTGTTTTAGTGTTAATATTAACATTATTATAGTCTATGCTCATCAAAAGTCCACAATTTGATTGATACTGTAGTCCTTCTTGTCTTTCCTTATTTTGTCGGGAAGCTTCTTTATTCTTTGCCAATAAATTTCGCCGTTTTTTGGCTTCCGGTAGTTTAGCTCTTGCTGCTCTTTGTTTTGTTATTTTATCTTGTGTTGCCATATATAATGCTGTATGCTTTCCTGGGGATACTGACAATATCTTGTTTACTCCTAACAAATGACTATCCCCTTCATTTTTCGTAGCAACAGCACTTGCTACTCAATAACAACTGGATTCACTGAGACTGTAACAATGATTTTTAGGAGCTTTATGAGCAACAATGTTGTTAATGCTTTTATTAGCTTGACTAGAAGCTGTAACAGCAAATTTTGGAGCATTATTTGCAAACTTATTGAAAAGTTCTTTTAATTCTAAGTAAATCTCATAACCTTGTAGTTTCTGTGTATGAGGCTTTGAATCATTATCAGCATTAGTACGGCACCAATTTCCACAATTTTAATGATGATCAAAGAAATGATCAGGAAGATTACAGAGAGTATTGGCAAGAATAGTTGCGTCTTCATTACACGTTTTAACAGCATAGCCAAAACATCTTTTGATATGAGGGATAGTTGAAGGTTTTGTTATTTCTTTAAACTTTTTTTCATATTTATTAATGACTCATTGAAATGCTTGTATAAATGATTAGTATCTGCAAACTTATAAGTATGGGCTTCGGATTCAGTACGAACTGCTGCTATTGTTGAGCTGTCCTCATCACCGACTAAAACGCGCACTGTGAGTCCCGCTTTCTTCAATATCTCGCTGTGATTCACTAATTCAACACCAACGCTAGCTTCCGTAGCTTTAGCGCTTCCATTATGATTTTTTCAGCAATCACGGTCCTTTTTGCGGATGCCCTTTATCACAGAGCTTACATTTGCGATTACGAACTCCAAAATCTAAAATCTTTCCACTTCAGAATCCTATAATAGAGCCATAACGATTTAAACTATTGTAGCTTTTGCCGTTGCCCCGTTTACTCCAACCCATGTCATAAGAAGTAATAATATCGAAAACTTGTGCTACTGCTGAGTCAAAGCTTCTAGTAGCTTCAGAGGAGAGATTATTATTATTTAAATTTAGAGAGTTAATAGTTTTTAAAGTAGTATAGTGAAGGTACAGATCATCAAAGACATCTTGAGGCCTAAAAGAAAAGTTTAGGAAAAGTAAATGTTTAAGAACTGGATATAGTTTACAGTGGATATAATTTAAAAATAACGTTAATTCATTTTTATTTCTATTTTTACTCATTGTATTTTATTCATTAATAACATTATTTTTTTTCAATCGTTATAACATTGACAAATTTAAGTAAAAATTAATTCTCTGAGAATACAAATGAAAAAGTTTGTTAAATTAATTTTTGTAGAATTTAATAAGAGATTATTAACATGATTAATATTATTGCCAGTTCTAGTTAATTATAAAATATTTACAAATGCTCAAACAATAAACTCATCAGCTATTGAAAGCCACTAGTTCTCATAATTGTTCTATACAAAATATCACAGAAACTGAATATTTTTACAAAGTTTTTGATGTTCCATTGATAACAAACATTCAAATAAATTTTCATTTATTCTCAGTGATATTATTTTCAGATTTATGTACCAATAAATAAAAGTCTTACAATTTTGTTTTCAATTCGTCTAATTTATCAATGATAAGTTGACGTTCTTCTGCTTTTGTCTTTTCCAGCTTCTTCTATTGCTGGGCCATTGTCTCGTTCATATCTTTTGTATAGATTCCACGATATTGGAGGAATATTTATCGAAGCAAGTAATTTATTTAGAGCAGTACAACCAAAACCATAATGAACAGGACCGTGAAATAATATAAAAGATTCAAATTATAAAAAAAAAAAAAAAAGAAAATATTACTATGCAAACTATTTTATATTCTTAAATAAATATATTGATAAAAAATTTTTATTAACTTACCTAGAACTGCTTTTGTGTTGACATCTGAATGCTTAACCTCACTTTTTGTAAGATGAATTTTACCAGTAGGTACTAATGTGATAACATTACAATCCTCACATTCAACATTCAAAACAGAATTGAGTCCCAGGCGTTTTTCATGAGTTATTTTTTCAAGCAATAAAACTTTACTGCACAAACAACATTTTAAATTTTTTGCTATCTCTTGTAATTCTACAAAACGTCGATCACTGCACACACTTTATAATTTTTTTGCATTATGCATAGCAACAATTGCTTGTTTCCGCTTATCAAGGACCTTTTTCTTCGCAAATTTTCCTTTATGTCGCAATTGATCCTTATTAAAAGGCATTTTTTAATTTTGTTTTTAGTTTAACCAAAAAAAGGTGATCATATGTAATTGTCAACAATCACAAACTGTATCTATATTCAAACCACACTATATAAATATTACTACCTATACGTTAAATCTATAGACCATTCGATATGAATATTTGCGGCGTTGCCACATTTATTATATTCGTCAGTGTGATTGTATTAGTGTGTATCCGTATATTTAAAACTAAAATGTATTGGATACAGTCACTTACAAAAATGAAATATTCTGGTATCGGGTATCTCTAACTTTTTGTAGTTACGGTTACGCTATACTTTTGGCTACGAATGTCGCGAGTGAATTACCTTAACAAAATGTTAATAAATTTATCAGATATCTTATCTTGAACTGTAAAAAACCCAAAACACAAAAATATACATGACACCGAACGAATTTAAGCTGTTGGTCATTCAATAAAGTGTGGAATAAACTGTGAAAAAAGCGATTAAAATACTACCGTAGTTACCGCGCATTGCATCCAAATGAGTCATGTAACAGAAAACCCCTATGAAATCAATACCAAAATATCTAAGATAATTTCAATAACTTGTTCTTGTAATAAAATATTCATTTACTTAAAATAAACTAAAAACCATGGTTTTGGTTTTTAATTTATAGGTTAAACTTTACAAACGTACCTGGCAATATAAAATAATCGATTTTTTTGAATGGTAAAGAGCAAACTTTCATGTGAGGAGTTACTTCATTTAATTTTAATAACTTCTTCCACGCTTTTAATTTATCAACTGTTTCAAAATTACTAAAATAATTTTCTAATAGCACTAAACGATCACCATCCTTCGGAAACTTGCGGGACACAATGTTTTAATTTTCATTTGCTTCACTCTGAGAATCTCTAACTGCTTATCATACTTTACTTTTTGTCTTTTTACTTTCTGTGAATATTCCAATTTCCATTTCAATATTTAATTCTTAATAATTTCTTGTAGAAAAATTATTTCTTGTATTTACAGCATGCATTTACTGTGTATTTACCCGACTTTTGTAACACATCATTAGTTTGATTTTTCACCACGAGACTGCGTGACCCCGTTTGTCAGTTCCTATTTAAAAAAGTAATTTAGTTTATTAGTTGAATCAAAGTAACGTAATTTCTCATTTGAATTTTGTTTTTAGTCTATGTACTTATATTATCTTGTCATTAGACTTGGTATTTGTCAATTCTATTGTATTTGATATTGCCATTTGGCCTGTGCCTTGACATTAATAAATAATTTAATCAATCAATTTCTCTCTCTCTCTCTCTCTCTCTCTGTGAGTATTAAAGTGTCACGTAAATTTTGATCCGTATTTAAGAACAATGTACTTTGTTGTGTGCCTTCGGGCGTTTTTTATTTTGTAGATTTCTTCAAGCAAAAAGTGCAGGCCTTGTGTTTTGGTGCTTGGTTCCAGTGATAAGACTTTTACTAATTAACTATTCAATTAATTAAACTCTGGAGGGATCTTTAAGTTTATCAGTCGTCTCTCTTTCAACCAACGTCTCTTTCTCAGTCATTCGACGCATGCACAGTGAGTAACCATCTGTTTGGATTAGACATACGGAGCGGCTATTGTTTTCTCACTTTTACTCCGCTAGAATTACACGCTAGTGACACCACACTACTAGTGATGGATAACTTGGAAGCTGTGGAACCCACTTTATCACCTGTCTCACCTTCTGGCTCTGATTCTTCGTCCAAATCATCTGATTCTTGGAAGAGAACTCGTGCTACAGACGAAAAGAGTATCGATCCGCCAACTAAAAAACCTGCTGCCAACAAGATTACTCTAGCAGCTGTTATGTTAGGCATTAACTCTATTAACATGACCCTCAAGGAACATGGTACTTTGCTCAGAAATGTGCCTGAGATCAAATCTAACGTTAAAAAGTTCTCTGCTGACATTTCTGATTTAAAACAAACCACAGCAAAGCTTCAAACTGACAATGTCTCCATTAAGGAATCTCTTGCTGATGTCATGAGCAGGCTGCGAAAATTGGAAGCAGCAAGTAATAGTACTGGCACTGCATCTACCCACCGTGGCTTTTCTACCAGTTGTATCAGTCATGATCAAGCACAACTATTGTGCCATGTTAACTCTGTGCTCACTATGTTGAATATCGCATTGGTTCCTGGTAAAATTGTCAGTGTGAGACACTTGTCCAAACGTACTCCTGCTGAGTCTTCAACTAGTGCATCTAGCTGTACAGTGTCTAATAACCAGAGTCGTTCCACCATTGCTGTGACGTGTTCCAAGCAAGCAACTGTGTTCAAGGTCATCTCGGCTAAGAAGAAGTATGGGTCGCTCAATTGAACTGCTCTAAAACCTCAGCCTAACATTGCTTCTTCTCTCATCTCAGTGCCTACTACTAGCTTTAACATATATGTTAATGAGCTTCTTTCTAGCAGAACCTTCAAGTTGCTTAGTGGAGCAAAAAAAAGTGCTAAAACCAGCTGGCTTTACATATATTTAGTCCAGAAATGACTCAGTTTTTGTAAAAAAAAGATGATAACTCTTTAATTCAGGTTGTAAACACTGGGGACATTGCTAAGATACGTGATGACTGTTTAAAGAGAATTTGAACTAACTTCCCGTCCATTACTTGGTGTTGTCAGCAGCACAGATTCACCTACTACCAATGCATTGCTTCGAGTATGTCATCTGAATGCCAACTCTCTCAGAGTTGATCTGGATGAACTTCGGACTTTCCTTGATTTCAACAGCTTGTATCATATCATTGCAGTCACTGAAACTTGACTCGATAATCATATTCCTGACTCTGCTGTTAGTCTGCCGGGGTACAATTTAGTCAGAAATGATCGCAACGTTCATGGGGGTGACATTGCTTTATACTACCACGCTTCTGTATTCTTGAAAGTCATCCTCAAGCCTGCGATTGTCTGGACTGGTCAACCTAGTTCACGGGAATATATGACTTGTGCTCTCTATCCAAAGGGGCCAATTACCTATTTTTATTGTTATTGTTTATCGGCCTCCACATTCACCATTTGGTGACCTTGCTACTACCCTTGGATCTGCTATTGATGGATATAGCCAGAAACTGATACTTAGGGATTTCGATGGTCATTAACTGAGTGATACCGCAGATGCTATGAGACTGAAACTGGCAGCCGATTACTAGCAGCCAAACTGGAAATAACAGGGACGAAAAAATAGTGGGGCCCCGTGGTAAAAAAATTTTTAAATTTAGCAATTCGACGGCAGATGGCAGGCGTAGAATAATGTAGAAATATTGTTTTTAATGTTCCTTCTTGAAATTCAGTTTTTTTTATCAGTTTCTAAAAAGTCTAGTTATATATATATATATATATATATAGGAAAAAAAATTTTATGCCACATTTATATTTTGAAAAATTTCTTAGGGCAAGTAAAAAATTTTTTGCGGCGAGTAAAAATTTTTTGCTCCAAAATTTCTGCGAAATTTCATTGTAATTAAAATTTGGAATTCAAGTTTATTGTATATTTATTTTATTGTTCTCTAATTCTCAAATTTTGAAAACTGAAGTGGAAGCGATAACATTTTTTTCTTCAAATATTCTATTTTGCTCAACATTAGAGCTGTATATTACTTTTTTTTATTCTGCTATATAAACGATCAGAAGGGCTGTTTCAGCAGACAATTTTATTTAGATAAAATTTTTTAATGAAAAATTAAAAAAAATCATGTCAATTTACAAACATAGTGCAATTTTTGTTTTTTTGGGTAACCCCTCATTGATTGCGTAATGAACGTTGAACCACTTTTTTTACACTTTAATTTGTTTCTTGTATTTGTTTCAAAGAAAATTTAATACTTTTTTTGACTTCTATAAAGATTTGAGTGCAAGTCATAAGTATTAAAAATATTTCAGACAAATAGTAAAGTTTAAATATTCGAGACAAAGTACAAAAAAGCGGCACCGCACCAATCGATGCAAGTGAGTGTTGGAGTTTTCTTTCTAACTGCAGTGCTACCCAGTATTATTCCTGTCTCCAATTCTGTCGGTTTTACAGCAGATTTTGTTATTTTTATAAAATAAATTTATTAAAAAAAAAAAACTCACAGTTTAAAATGTTATTATAGAAAATTTTTTTTAAAATGAGGTAGAAGCACAGAAATTGTTGGTTTCAACTTAGCAACATCGCATTAAATTCAACACTCACCGTGCAATTAAAGTCGTTTGGAAAAATCACGCGATCCTTAATATTCAAAAGTCGATTTATTCTATCTATGTTTCAACTTTTTTCAATCAATTTAAACATATGACACAAGATACTTTGTTTGTAAAAATTAAAATATCTTACGAGATTTTGGAATCTTAAGTTTAAAGGGTAAAGTCTACCGATTTTCAATTCAATGTCATTCACGGAAAGATAGTCCCGTTTATTTTTTTGAGTGTGAGAAAAAGGTCTGGTGGCGTTTCCCCTATCAAAAAAATTTTACACATAACTATATATAAAATAAGACACAAAGTTTGGAAAATCCAAATGTGCATGTCTTTAGCACTCATTTTATTCACGTAAATTATTGAAATTTGAAGTTTGTATGTATTCATTAATTTATTAAAATTATTTTTGAAGAGAAACTTTTTTCGACGTGACTCAAGGGTAACTCAGATTTTTTTTTCTGACGAAAGTAACGCTCAGTATTCTATAGTCTGTTTAGATAATTTCCGCTATTTAAAAAAATCGCTATAAAATAAAAATTGAGTTTATGTTTTGTTTTTTCTCAAAAAGTTACTGTGAAAAATTAATTCTCCAAACGATTTTCCAAAATTTTCATTTTAACAACAATTTTTTTACAATCAAAATTTTAAGTACTTATTTTAATTAAAAAATAGATTTCGAAACAACCACTGAAGATAAATTAATAAAATTCACAGGATTTATTGTAGAATATTAATATATTATCAAAATATCATTAGCTTAAGATTATTGATTAATTATCCTATTGTTAATTAACTTTCAAGTAAACAAATCGAAATTTCATTGACTTCTTGGTAAAAAAATGAAGTTCTTTTTCATCATGCGTTACTTATTAAAGTTTAAGACCCATAAAGAAAATTTCACTGCTCTCGATTAGTTTAAACAATATGAATTTATTTATTATCACGCGTGAGGTGCTGGGCGCTCTCAGTTCAGTGCGCGGCCGAGCGTCTCAGGCTATATTGCAGCTTCAGTCAGTCATAATTAAAAATAACAATTAAAAATATTGTTATTATACAATTTTTATTTTATTAAACAATATCATGAATAGAACGATAAAATAATTTTTTATTATTAAACTGAAACAGAGAAAACTATCTCATAATTAATGAATTATTATTAACTTATAATTAATAAATCAGTTATTTATTATTTAATAATAATCGAGAAAAACTTTCAAGTTTAATTATTAGTTAGTTTTTCTCGATAAGTATTAAATAATAATTAATTGATTTATTAATTATAAGTTAATAACAATTCATTAATTATGAGATAGTTTTCTCTGTTTCAGTTTAATTATAAAAAATTATTTAATCTTATTATTTATGATATTGTTTAAAAAAATAAAAATTGTTTAATAATAATATTTTTGATTGTTATTTTTAATTATGACTGACTGAAGCTGCATTATAGCCTGAGACGCTTGGCCGCGCACTGAACTGAGAGTGCCCAGCACCTCACGCGTGATAATAAATAAATTCATATTGTTTAAACTAATCGAGAGCAGTAAAATTATCTTTATGGGTCTTAAACTTTAATAAATAACGCATGATGAAAAAGAACTTCATTTTGTCACCCAGAAGTCAATGAAATTTCGATTTGTTTACTTTAAAGTTAATTAACAATAGGATAATTAATAAATAATTTTAAGCTATTAATATTTTAATAATATATTGATATTCGACAATAAATCCTGTGAATTTTATTTATTTATCTTTAATGGTTGTTTTGAAATCAATATTTTAATCTAAAGTACTCGAAATTTCCATTGTGAAAAAAATTGTTGTTAAAATAAAAATTTTGAAAAATTGTTTGGGGGATAAATTTTTCATGGTGACTACTTAAGAAAAAAATACAAAGACTTAATTCTTATGATCAAGTGGAGAAGGGGGGGGGGGTGTCCACTGGACGTGATCTTACTCAAATTAAAAAAAAAATTTTTTAATTTTTTTGCTGACTTTTCGATTTTTATAAATAAATACAATCGTAACGTTAATATGCATTTATAAAATATTATATTTATCCTCACAGATTCCAATGATCAATGGCGCCGTTTTATACTTTAAATCAAGTAGAAATTGAAAAAAAATTTGAATTCTACTTTGCCGTGTCTAGACCGACGTTTGATCCAATGTCGTACGCACCCTACTTCTGCATTTTTTGGTGATTGTCGGTCGAAAATGTAGTATTTTACATCACCCGCCCTCTAGGTTTAAAACTATGCGGTAATGAGTTGAAATGAAGTTCCATTTAAAATTTTAACAAATATCGTTTGTTTGGTTAATCGGAATAGCAAGTGGATGGCTGGTACGTGTGTGTATAACGTATCAGTGTATTCTTACTGCGCTCTTTCTTTGAAGACGTCGGAGGCTATTAATATTTTTATTTAATTTTGCGGTAAGTACTTTTCTTAATTCTTTCACACATATTTTCATTTATCATACTGTCATCTTAAATCTAATGAATATTAATTGAGTAATTATAAAATGTATGGTGTTGTCCTTACCATTGATAACGTTTAATTTGTAACCTCAACTTTTATGTATAATCTTCTTGTGCTTAAGCTATTCAATTTTTTAAAATAATTTTGCAAGTAAAACTCAGTCTGCTATAAACGACTTGTATTTTTCTAAGATGAATAAACTAACTTCAAAAAATATTGATCTTGAATTATCATTTCGTCATTTTACACAGTTATTTTTGTTTATAATTTCGTTTTATTAATAACTATTTAATTTGTGGAATCAACTGCCTTAAATTCCACTCGCTCCTGTAGTGTTTAAGAGTTACAGTTAAATAATTTGGTTCATTATTTATAATTTATATTCTTGAAAGACAAGAAATAGTACAAACTTATTCAATTTGAAATAAAATTTTGTCTGCTGTTTGCGATTTGGAATTACTCTCTAAAAAATATCAATACGAATTGTAACTTTTTTTATTGGAGTGATTTTAAGAAACTAAATTTTCCATTTGCAACTTTTAGTTATTGATAACTGAATAAAATATATATTGTAAAATTTGCAAAAATAATTTTGCAAGTAAAACTCAGTCTGCCATAAGCGACTTGTATTTTCCAAAGTTGAAGAAACTAACTTTAAAAAATATCGATTTTGAATTATCATTTCTTTATCTTAGACAGTTACTTAGCTTATAATTTCATTTTATTAATAACTATATATTTTGTGGAATCAACTGCCTTAAATTCCACTTGCTTTCATAGTGTTTAAGAATTAAGGTTATATTATTTGGTTCGTTATTTATAATTTTTATTCTTAGAAGACCAGAAACAGTTAAAATTTATACCATTTTGAAATTATTTGAAGTAAAATTTAGTCTGCTATTTGCGACTTATAAAACAAGTTTTGACTAGAAATTATGCATTGCAACTTTTTTTTTCCAAATTTTGTTGAAATTAAATATAAGTGGGCATTTGTGCCTTATTTACTTTCATCAAAAACATTTGAATTATTGAATTGCAAAACACGTATCTAGTAATATAATATATTCTTCAGAAAGTGCAGTTAGCTATCTGCATTTTACTCGATCAGCTTATATTGCATCTAAAATCGAACAAATATTTGTAAAATTTATTTTTATAAACAATTGTTGTGGATAATATATATATATATATATATATATATATATATATATATATATATATATATATATATATATTGTAACGGGTAAAACTGGGGTTGATTTCAGCTGCCAATTAAAAGTTAATAATTGATAAGTCGGAAATGAACCAAATCAGAACCAGAAAAGACAAAACAGTAAATAGACAAATAATATCTGAATGCAAGGAAATTTAATGATTAGCCAATAAAATATCCCAGAAAGCAAAATTAGAAGATATACAAAACTACCCCTTTGGCTCGGTTTAGCTCGCCGGAGTCCAGGGTTGAAAACAAAGGGGGGTTTTCAAAAGATAGACAATATTAAATGTAATACTTTAAAGTTTATTCAAATCAAACCTTTACATAGGCTTCGAGCCCTTGTTCTACTACCTTTACAATAAATGATCACGGTTTTTAATTATTTAAGACTATTTCAAATCACGGTTTATTACGGTTCTGTAAATACGTACACACGGTTACGCGGTCAATTCCCACACACACACAATTTACGCGGACTAGTAATGCGGTTCTACCCCTCTCCCGGATGCTTCAGGGGTGTCTGGTCGACTTCCCCGTCGGCCCTGCACGAGTTCCCCTTCCCTGAGGGTAAGCGGATGGTCTCCAGCAAACCCCCACCTACACGGCTAGTTCTACCTACCACCCCTTGGCAGAAGGCCTCAGAGTGGGGACCCTTAAATCTCCCCGAGAATCAAAATTTCGCTTACCTTGGTCCGGTCGGACTCGGGGTAGTCGAAGTTCCAGATGTTGTCCAGGGAATGGTCTTCCTCCAGAAAACGTCTCGGGAGACTAAGTTGCCCAATACGGGCTTTAACGAGCGCTTTTATTACTTGAGCCATCCGTCACACATACGGAAAAGGATAAATTTCATCGCCCTCTAGCGTTGCTTTCTAAAGCGTAGCGATCGAGAAAATATTCTAAGTCCAACCGTCAAAAATCAAAGGAAGCAGAAAAACGATGAAATATTATTCAAGAGATTGAATTTCTTCTAAGTTTTGTGTTTTAATATCAGTGAGAATTAAAAAAAATATAATTTAACGAAATATAAAAATGGTTTGAAAGGAAAAAGAATGTGTTTAAGACTTTGAGTAAACATCTAATACGGAGAAGTTAGCCTTACGGCTTACGCACTCGCGAGCGAACGGAGAGAGAATGAAAGAATACGCGATTAAAATACTAAGTTAAATTAAACTCTCTCACATTATTTTTCATATTTTGTCTTATTTTATATTCCTTTCAATCTCTTGAATCTTTTAAAAGATTCATATGGAATTATTTTTCACATTTTTTCCTTCTCCTTTAAATTTACTGGCTCGGGACTTAGAATATTTTCACTCGGCGCGTATTCATATTACCATTCTATACACTCGTACCAATGTAATATCACACAAAATCTTAGTACTAATATGACACAGCTATAGTAAATAAATCCACTATAGTTATAGCAATAGTTTAAGTATATTAATAGAAATAATAGTAAATAATAGTTATAATACCAATATTTAAGTAGATTACAATAAACAAGTAGTAGTTAGTATTAGATAAATAGGTTTTAAGTACAAAATAGTAGTTATAATAAGTACCATAGTTTTAGGTTTCATTAATCGTTACAAGTAGCATTAAGTAGTCATAGTTATTAGAATAAGTACCCTAGTTTTAGGTTTAGTCGTAAGTAATAATAATAATAGTAATATATCACAAATAGTAAATAAGTAGTAATTAAATAGTAGTCCTAGTTATTATAAAGAAAGTAGGTTTAGTAGTTAACAAGTAGTCATAGTATAAGAATAGTAGTAATTTAGATAAATAGTAGCTAGTATAGTAGTAGATATAAGAAATCAATAGTTGTAAGAATAAAACAAAAAAAACGAAACGGGTCCGCCCCAACTGGTCTGCCATCACAATATATATATATATATATATACGTATATGCATATACGTTTTTACTTGAATTTTGGAGTTTCCATCGACTGGATACAAATAAACTATAATTTCATTCAAATAATTATTATATACTATCAATTTAAGAGCAGGCTTATTTTTTTATACTTCTCAATTTTTTACTTTTTACGTAACTGTTTTTTGTATTTTTTAATTTCAAAATGATAAGAAACCAACAAATACTAGATGCTATCATTTCTCTTTCAATAAGTCGAGAGAACCCCGACATTGATATGATCTTAAAAGATATTGGAAATGCATCTCTTAGACGTAAGGATTCTGTGTAGTTTTTAATAGTGCAAAAAATTTTTGCTGGTTATAAAGACCCCAGAACTATTCAAAAATATATCAGTATGTGTTAGGCACGATTTCGAAATCACCGCCAAGAAATAGAAGTGATGGTTCATTTGCAGTTTAAAAAACTAAAAGAAAATAAAGAAACTGCTTTGAATAACAGTTCATTAAATATTTCTAAAAATATCTCAGATACTTCTGCCATTGAAGCATCTGAAAGTAATTTAAATATTTCAAATCATTTCAAACACAAAACAGTAAATGACCAAAGAGATGTAGACGGTAATTATGACCGTGTCGAAACACTAAACAACTTGAATATTATCGATAAACAGATAGACAGTGTTGTCGATATAGTTTCGTTAATTAACTCTGAAAAATCGATGGATACTTTACCAGCTGACAGTCATGAAATGATGGAAGAAAATGGCGATGATTGTAAAAATACATACAAGCTTAACAAAGACATTAATGCCGAGATCCTGTTCGCTGATTCTTTCCAAGAGAGCACTAGCGTACGGCAGGATATTTTCGACGTCTCTGAGACTTTTAATAAAAAAAGAGATTCATTCAGAGCAAGTTCAGTTCTTATGAATCATTTACTTTCTATTGATAAAGATTCTAACACTATTGATAAGATAGTTAATGAAGTTATTTAAAGATCTTCCAAAATCAATGGAAAAATCGACATTTTAGCGGATTTAAAAGATTTACCCAGAGCAAATCCAAATCCATTAAATTCATCAGCGTATATTGTTAAAGATTCTCAATGTATTGACATGATAATTACTGACGTTGCCAATAAATCTTTAGAAGTAAATGAAAAAATTGCAATTTCTGATAGTTTCGAAAAATTAGAAGACTCATTTAGAACAAGTCCATCTGCATTTCTTTCTTCAACTTATATTAATGAAGATTCTAATTCTATTGATAGGATTATAAATGAAGTTTCTAATGAATCTTCTAAATTAAATGGAAAAATTAAAACTACGAAATATGGTACAGAATGCCATGATGATCTTCCAGAAAATTTTTCACATGGTGCTCAGAAAAATGTAAAAAAGCACTGGAAATACGAAGATCAAGGGTTTTATGTACCACCCTCATTTTGGGAAAAGTATTTAACGAGTAATAATAATGTATCTGATGGTTGGACTGATGGCCTGAATGGCATTTTCGAAAATTATAATAAGTTTTGCGTGCTATCTTTTCGGTGGCATAAATGTCACCTAAACAAAAGAGGAGTACTAAAGTTCCAAGCTGTGGCTCAATGTAAATTTTCAACTTGTACTTCCTTTCGATTTAGTTGTGAGTTCAATCGAAATCTCCAAGAAAGCTACATCTTAAAAGTTTTTCGTACTTCAGAGATTAAACATTTATCTGATGAATGTCATTTACGATTTCTAAAAGGTGAAAAACGTAAGGCCTGTGCCGCTGACTTACAAAATATGTCAGCCGTGGAAAAAAAATATCAATTGTTAGATGCTGCTGATAAAGAGAAACTTAAAAATGGAAATTTAAATGACGTTATTGATTCTCAACGTCTGCACAAAGTGAGAAGTGAAGATAAAGCCAAAAAAGATTTGAGTAAGAACACGGATGAATTTATGAAAAAATTGATATCTTTGTACAAAGTTAAATGGCGAGGTCTAGTTTTCAATAATTTTATACAGGATTATGATATGAAGCCTTTTCGTATAATATTATTCACGGAAGCTCAATTAAATGAAATGCTATCGATTAAAAAAGGCAATGTATTTTGTCATTTAGACTCAACTGGTAAATTGATCACCAAACCGGATACCAAAAGCAAGGTTGTGTATTATTACACACTATTATTATCAAGTTCGGAGAAAAATGAAGATAAAATTACTTCATTTCCAGTTGCTGAGCTAATTACTAACCAACATCCTGTACCATATGTTCAACATTTTTTGAACCTCGCAAATCTAAATGCCAAATCTTTATCAAGTAGAACGCCTATCATTGATAAAATTGAGACTGATTTTAGCTTGGCTTTGCTTCAGGCAATATCGCAAGCTCTTAATAAAATACCACTAATTGATTATGTTGATTTAGTTTACAATGGCTTTACTCGTCTAAAAGAAATGACAGTAATTCATATTTGTTCTTATATGATCAAAACCGGCATACGTGTGTTACATTCTGGCTTATCTATGAATTAGACAGAATAAATTTAAATTGACCAGGTTGACGTCGTTAGGGTGTCAATAGACCCCAGGTGCGTCAGCTGTTGACCTTTCTTTATTTTATGCGAAAATGTTTTGATGACTTACCATGGTGGAGATTATGGGCCCCATAAGTCGGCCCAAATAATCCCTTTCTTACGTAGTTTTTTCTCCTCCGCCAGTGCGTACTCGTCCTTGCCGGTGGCCTTGAAATAGGCCTCAGAATAATACCCGTAACGAGGGTCGTGGAAAGGGATGCTCCCACTAGGCGGACGGGCGGATGGAACGTCCACTGGAATCAGCTGCCAACCCTCACTGATACCAGTCCAGAAGACTGTGTCCTCCCTTGATGCTTCCTCTGGACAAGACGAGCCTGAAGGGCCCGGTTCCTCTTTAAGGGCGAGTGACTCCAGCTGCTGAATAATACCACCAGAACCCGACGGGTCACGAACTTCACTCGACGCGATACCAGAACTTGGTAACTTATTAGCCGGTTTTGGAATGACCAACGTTACCGGATCGAGGAGGACTTCCTCGGCAACGATCTCTAGGCGGGAACGTTGGTGAACTGAACGACCGAGATCCTCGTGGATCGTTCGAATGATCCGGCGGAACTGGGCCTTTTTGCCTGACCTTCGGCTTCTCGGCATGAATTTTTGGGATGCGGAAGGGAAGTGCTTAGGCTGCCGGTATCAGCGCCCAAAACAGATGAGAGTATTAGGCTGCCGGTAGCAGCGCCCAATATGAGGTATGAGATTATTAGGCTGCCGGTGACAGCGCCCAAAGTTACAATAAGGAGTGCGTATTTGGTAAAGTACGGATATGTATTTTTGCCTTAAAGTCCGAGTGACAGGATCAAGCCAGCAGTTTTATGTAGAGTTCTTAGCTCTACTAGATCTTGTGATCGACTGCCTTGATTCTGTCCCTCCTTGGTATTATACATTATCAAAAGTGTTAACGTTGCATCTCAGGTTTCCTATGAGAGAATCGTCGTGGCCCGGGTCTCATGCGTCGTCATCTGTTTAGACTATCCGCGAGCCACGGCGACTCTCTTATCGCAAGAGATTTCCGTTACATTGTTGGTGATGAATAAAATAATATCGCCAACAATGTAACGATTTATTAATTTATTATTTAATTATAATTCTAAGAAGTGTCGAACCGTTTATTCGCCCACCGTGGCGAATAAATAATTCGAGACTTCAAAAAAAAAAATTTCCAAAAAAATTTTATTTAAATTTAATTAGAGCCAGAACGTAACACGTGAGATGAAGAAGTTATCACTTCAGTATTCAATGAGAATTACAGCAAAAAAAATTTTAGTTCTCATGATACATAGTACTTCAGAAAAAATACTTTTCGAATTATTTGAAGTACTATGGAAGCTTTATACTCTTCCTTTGACCGATGACGAAAAACAACATTGTTTGGATTATATTGAAAACTGCGATCCACTTGTAAGCAATAAGATTTCTAACGATTTGTCTGAAGTAGATTCGTTAAGTGAAGATATTTTTGATTTATTAAAAGAAAGATCCATCGAAGAGAATCAATCGAATGATTTTCCTGATGAAACTTTCACAGAAACGGAAGAGCTTTTTACTGAGTCGAGCAAACAATCCTCATCTCATTATTATGATGAAGCTTCTAAACGAATTAAAGAATCGGAAAAAAATTTTACTCCAGAAGATCTGAGACTATTCCGATTGGAAACTTCCTTACATGAAGACATTACACTAAAAGATAGTAAGGTATCTGATTAAGTAAAACAAAAGCGACGAAAAGAAAAATAAACTGTGCGATTTGAAAGATATATCTTAGCGTGGTGGATGCCATATGCCGCTCTTTGGTCACCGAAACAAATTATACAGTTCGGTAAAACAAGAGATTCTAACGCTGCTATTGAAGACTGGCATAAAGTCTTAAAAAAATTAATTTTTTATAAAGAATCGAACATATCTTTTCCAAGATTTGTTCAAAAACAAGAAGAACTTCTAAGTGGCAGAATTGTAGAGAGAAATTACAGTTTGAAAACTGAAAGAAGAAAGAGAAACTTTAAAAATAAAGCGCCACATAGAGACGATGAAACGGCTGAAGAGGTTTGGAAACCGCAACTTGAAGTAAAAGAAAAAGAAAACAAATATTTTACAATGTCTAAAAATATAAATGACAATGATATCGCTAATCGAACTGCCAAACAAAAAGTTACTACTGAGACTCAGAAGGAAAATGAAAGTTTTTCCAATTCTCCTGCTCAATATGAAGTTCTTCGGAATCCTGTTCAAGACGAAAATATAAAACTTCCTATTGACAGACCGAATATTGAAGAGATGGTCATGAATGCATCTTGAATTACTGTTTTCTCAGAATTTAGATTATCCTGCTGATTATCCCAATATTCGTAAGGAGATACGAGGTTATTTCCTTGACAAATGGGATTTTGAAATATTAGCAGAAAAAACTTGGGTGACGGACAACATCATTAACTGTTTTAGTAGCATTTTAGTAGATGATGCTGAATTGCGAAATAAAAAAAGTCATATTTTTTGAGACCCTGTTTATAGAGAGTTTAGTAGCAGGAATAAGTAATGGCTTTGCTAAATGGCTTGAAAGACAAAAATGGTCAGAATGTAAATGTTGGATATTTCCTTTACACTTAAATAGAAATCATTGGGCACTTTTGATAGTTGATTTCAACAGCTTTCCGATTGTTTATCTCGATTCTTTACATTTCAAAATGAGAAAAGAACTACTAGATAAAATTATGGCATTGATTGAAATTTACGGAGCAAATGTTACGGAAACAGAAGAAAAAAAATGGGTTCTCCATGAACCTAAAGACATCCCTTTATAGAAAGATGGATACACCTGTGGAATCCATGTGTGTCTGTGGACGTTTATCATCTTGAAATCTATTCCGTTAAATTTTAATCAAAAAGATATGAAAAATGGTCGCAAAGGTATATGTCGGATGATTGTTGATGCTCAACTCGAGCGAATTCCTGTAAGTGCAAAACGAACCGAAACAAAACAGCAAGTATGGGATAATGTTTCTCAAGAGAAAAAAGAAAAAAAATTGATCAACGAATAGTATCAAGTAGCAAACACTAATAAGCCACCGCAAAATTTCAGCACGACGCTAGAGTACTGTGCTCAAATTTTGAATAATAAATCATAAACAAATAGAGATTTCAATCTTAAAATAACCATAAATAGAAAATTTGAAGCATATGAAAGGTTCGGAGAAATCAATTTTCTTGAGTTAAGAATTCTAGCATGTGAATGATTTACAAAAGTTCGAAAATACTTCGAAAAGGTTTCAAACCGCGATATCACTTTGAGTGACACGTAAGTATAAACAATGAAAGATCTTACGAGCGAAAGAAGTTTGAATGAGTGTTAAAGTTGAATTTAAAGTTTTTAATGCTCTCATCTTGGTTCGATGAGGATATCATGAAAAACTAATATAATTTTAAAATGACTACATAGTTTGGATCGTGAATAAAATAACGTGGTTCAATGACTAATGAAATAAACTCGGTGATAAAGAATATGAAAATACTGTTATGACTACGCTATTTGAGAATCATAGCACTAGCTTTAGCAAACCGAGAATGCTGATAAATCCATTATCACCAATATCTTCTTTACTAACTTTCAACTAGAAGTATAAATTCGGTAAATGAAGGGATGAAAATGGTGGATTTCTAGAAAAACTTAAATAAGAATTCGTATGATACAAAAAAAATATTAACCTCTACATTAAAGACTACAAAAAATAGAAGTTCATTAGAATTTTGACATTTAATAGTGTACGCATTGATATGAATGACAATGAGTAACAGTCAACTTCAAAACATTATAAAAGTCGATGAAAATCTTGGAAACATCCTGTAAACAAAATCGGAAAAACAATAATAATAAACAATTATTTGAATGCCAAATCAGACAAAAAAAATCCGATCTTCTCTAAGTTTATTATGTCTGCTGATCACCAGCATGTTCGGAAAATTAAGAAACTTTCTACAGCACTTCTAATGTATATCGTGAAGATATCCCGTATGAATAATCTGCAGAACAATGATTAAAAACGATTGTTTACGCAATAAATAAAATAAAAAATTTGAATTTTTCTAAGTTTTTGTTTATCTGCTGGTCGTTAGCATGATCCAAAAATTATGTAACTCACTAGAGGGCATCTAATATATGTCCAAATGATATTCCGTACGCACAATCGGCGGAACGATAATCGTAAACAATTCTTTACGTATCAAATAAATTAAAAATCTGGATTTTTCTGAGATTTTTTTATCTACTGGTCGTTAGCATGCACGGGAAATCTTCAAACTCAATACAAGGCCTCTAATATTTGTTCAAATAATATCCCGTACTCGTAATCAAAGGAACAATTATTATAAACAATTGTTTACTTACGAATTAACAGAAAATCCAAATTTTTCCAAGTTTTTTTTTATCTGCTGGTCGGTAGCATGCTCGAGAGATCTTCAAACTCGATACAAGGCCTCCAATATATGTCCAAATGATATTATGTGAGCAAAATCGGCGGAACAATTATTATCAACAATTGTTTATCTAACAAATAAATTAAAAATTTGAATTTTTCTGAGATTTTTTTATCTACTGGTCGGTAGCATGCTCGGGAAACCTTGAAACTCGCTACAAGGCCTCTAATATATGTCTAAATGATATCCCGTACTCGCAATCGGCAAAACAATAATCATTAACAATTGTTCACCTATCAAATAAATTAAAAATCCGGATTTATCTGAGTTTTTTTTGTCTGCTGGTCGGTAGCATGCTTTGAAAATTATGAAACTCGCTGCAGAGCGTCTAACATATGTCTCAAAGATATTCTATACGCAAAATCGGCGGAACAAGAATCATAAACAATTCTTTACGTATCAAATAAATTAAAAATCTGGATTTTTCTGAGATTTTTTTATCTGCTGGTCGGTAGTATGTTCGGGAAATCTTCAAACTCGCTACAAGGCCTCTAATATATGTCTAAATGATATCCCGTACTCGTAATCGGCTGAACAATAACGACAAACAATTGTTCACCTATCAAATAAATTAAAAATCCGGATTTATCTGAGTTTTTTTTGTCTGCTGGTCGGTAGCATGCTTTGAAAATTATGAAATTCGCTGCAGAGCGTCTAACATATGTCTCAAAGATATTCTATACGCAAAATCGGCGGAACAAGAATCATAAACAATTCTTTACGTATCAAATAAATTAAAAATCTGGATTTTTCTGAGTTTTTTTTTCTGCTGGTAGGTAGCATGCTCCGAAAATCATGAAACTCGCAACAGAGCGTCTAACATATGTCTCAAAGATATCTCATTTGCATAATCAGCAAAACAATAATTATAAACAGTGCTGAGTAATGACAATAATCGTTTCTACGAAAGTTGTTATTGATAATTTTCTCGAATTAGTTTATTATTATAACTCATTTAATTTTTATTTTTCTTACTTAGAAGTATCATAAATATCTTTATTATTTGTGCATGAGTGTGGATTTACTATGCAGCAGACAAATCAAATATGATAAGTCATTATTTTAAATAAATAAAAAAATAATATTTGTTAAAAAATGCATGTGTTATTTTCGAATTTTATAACTGCGCATTTTTTAAAAATTTCCATTGTATCTTGTATTTTGTTCATTTAATAATCATTCAAAATTTGTCCGATTTCTCCTACATGCACACCTATCTTCCTACGTTTTTATTCATATACTCTCTCTGCTGCCCAAATCATAGAGTGTATAGTAGGGCTAGTGATCTTCGCTAAATTTTTGTGCCTACCATCAATGGAGTCTTATTCCATCGTCCACTAATCTACACCGCTAACGCCATCTCGCGATAATCCGTTCTGTTTACACCCGGGCCCCGAATCATCAGTTTCGTCCCTGGAGATTCGAGTTTGGCTGCTCACGTGTAGCTGCTAGTTTCAGTCTCATCGCAGATGCTGACTTCATGAGATCTTTTATGGCCACAAACTCCTTAAAGTTAATAAACCATGGTACAACTCATATTACTAGACACTCTAAAACATGACTTGACCTCATCATTGTTGATACAATGGACCATGTCCACAATCTCCTGGGGCAAAACAGATCTTCCTATTGGTGGTGGTCACCTACTCATTCATGCTACCTTGCAACTAAATTGTATAGCTTCCCCTGCATGTACCATCCAGACTAGGAAGCTTACTGGACTTGCTGATCCCAACGGATTGGTTCTTCTAGACAACATGGACTGGCCCTCGATTGTATCTGCTGAATTGGATATACACCGGGTGGTTGAGAGTTTCACGGATCATTTCTTAATGCATGACAACAATATTGCTCCTCTTAAAAGTGTTACTGTAAACTCTCCTCTGCATGCTCCTTGGATGACTAACGGCTTAAAAGAAGCAGAACATCGTCTGCGCACGCTTTCTAAACGATTTCGTCGTAACCGTTCCTTGACCCTACTCACGGAGTACCGCAGAGCCGGAGAAATTAACCGAACAGCTGTGAGAGAAGCTCGAGCTGGATACTACCAGTCTAGGCTATCAAAATTGAGCAGTGGAGCCATGTGGCAAGAGTTGCGTAAACTCGGTCTTCTTAAGGCACCTCACACTGGAAAACTAGCTGTTGATGCCACGAAATTATGCCGGGCGTTTGCTGCAGTAGCGATCATTGACTATACTCAGATACTGTCTGCTGAATTGCCCAGAAAACTAGGTAACCACCTTGAACTCGTCTTCAATGAAGTCTCTATGGAAGCGGTGCAGCGTGCTCTGCTCTCCATGCACTCTGATGCTATTGGTGCCGATAGTATCTCAAGAAAAATGGTTGATCTTACTGTCTCAAGTCTTCTGATTCACATCACTGTGATTTTCAATCGATCATTGCGTGAATCGATCTTCTCGGAGCTCTAGAAAAGATCAATCATTGTTCCTGTTAACAAGGTGTCAAATTCCTTGAGTGTGCAAGATTACAGACCTACTGCGCTACTTCCAGTCCTGAGCAAAGTTTTGGAGAAACTGGTTTTTGACCAGATTACGAAGTACCTAGCTGAACACGATCTTCTTGATCCTCTTTAATGTGGATTCAGAACTAAGCACAGTACATAGACGGCTCTTATCAAACTGGTCAATGACATCCGGTACAATATAGATAAACGCATGATTACTCTTTTGATTCTGTTTGACTTCTCCAAGGCCTTTGATACAGTCGATCCTGATCTTTTAATTCACAAGCTCGTGATGATAGGTTTCTCTGAGTCAGCTGCTAAGTGGATAGCTTCATATCTAACTGGCAGATCCATAGCTCTCAAAGATCCTGATGGAAATATCACTGACTGGATCCATACAAATGCTGGTGTTCCCCAAGGCTCAATCTTGGGTCCGCTACTGTTTTCACTCTTCATCAACAGCATTGGAAAGTGCATCAGGTCCTGTAAACATCTTCTGTATACCGATGATCTCCAAATCTATTTGGAATGTCTACCGCACGAATAGGATGGGTTTGTCCAGCTAGTAAATGATGATATCGCTGGCATACATGCTTGGGCTCTTGCAAATCGCCTGAAACTTAATTTCAGCAAGACCTAGGCTATCCTGTTTGGTTCTGCTTCTTACATCAACATGATTGATCAGTCGACCATCAAATTTGGTTCCAGTGGTGCAGTGATACCCATCGAATCTACCATCTGAAACCTTGGTGTATACATAGACTTCAAGCTAAATTTTGAGGAACACGTGAAACATATCTCGGCCAAAATGAACTCCACTCTTTACTAACTGTATGGGCTACGCAACTACACTGATGTCAGCATGCGTAAAACTTTGGTAGACGCTCTTTTGCTACCTCATATCAACTACTGTGCAGCTGTTTATCATGGCATAGGCTCTGATCTTGACCTTTAACTACAGAGGTTGGTAAACAAAGGAGTTAGGTATATTCTGGGTCTGCCTTGGACTTACCTATCACCTAAGCCAGAGTAAGTCTTGGTTGGCTCTCTGTTAGTATGGTCAAAATACGTGTGGTCCTAATAGTCGTACGTATGGCTCTTATAGAACGTGCTCCTTCCTACCTAGCTGATCTGTTGGCAGTGTACTCTGCATCCAGGTCGCTGAGGAATCAGGCTGACTCAAATAAATTGCTCATACCTAATCATCGCACTCAGGGTTACAAATTCGCATTTGCTGTTACTGCCCCATATCTTTGGAACGTCTTACCAGAAGCCCTGAGATTAGAACACAATGCATTTACGTTTGAAAGTGAGTTAACATCCTGGCTGTTTATGACTGACGAGTCATGGGCGAATAAATTCTTTTCAACGTGATCTCACTCACAGATATCTTCATACTTTTTTTTTATCTAAATAATTAGCTTATAATTTATTTTATTATTCTATATACCAATCGTACGTTCGTTCAAACACCCTGGACAATAAAGTTATTATCTAATCTAATCTAATCTCTCTGCTTAATGACGTGAGTTTCAACATGGATAAGCGTTTGGTTACCATTCTGGATCTCTTTGATTTCACCAAGGCTTTCGATGTAGTTGACCCTATACTACTAATACGCAAGCTTATAGCAATTCGGTTTGCCCCGCCTACTGCCTACAGGATTATGCTCTATGTGTCAGGTAGAGAGCAAGAAGAAAAGTACGCTGGTGACAAACTTACTGACTAGATTCAAACTAATATTGGTGTTCCACATGAATCCATCCTTGGACTTCTTCTATTCTCACTTTTCATCAATGATATTGGCCCTTGCATTCACTGGTGCAAGAGACTGCTGTACGCAGATGATTTGCAGATCTATCTGTCTTGCTACCCACGGGATATTGATACTTGCATTGCCCAAATCAATGAAGATATTGCACAAGTTAAGCAGTTGAATCCCTTGAATGGGCTTAAATCAAATCTGGGAAAAACCAAAGCTAACTTGACTGTGATGGAATCAATGTTTAGTTTGTTTCTTCAGTGCGCAACCTAGGAGCCATCCTGGACTTGAAACTCACTTTCGCAGATAATTTTAAGAACGTGACTGCCAAGGTTAACTCTGCGCTTTATGGTTTATATGGCTTGCGTACGTTTGCCGACTCAAATACTCGCAAAAAACTGGTAAATGTCTTAGTTCTGCCACACGTACATTACTGCTGTCTTACATGGTACAATGGTTGGGCCAGTCCTGGACATTAAACTTCAGAGACTTGTTGACAAGAGTGTCAGGCTTGTTCTGGGACTTCGTGGGATTCTCCAATCACTCAAGCTAGAATTGACCTCGGTTGGCTATCAGTTGGTCAGGCAAGGTCTCGTTCTCTGCTCATTGCTGTAAGGAATGCATATCCGTATCGTCAATCTCCATATCTAACAGATCTGTTGCTTGTCCATATTCCTGCCAGATCCCTGCGCAGCCAAAACTCAGCAACTAGTCTTGTCATACCAAATCATCGCACAGATGCCTACAGAACAAATTTTTCCATTACTGGACCCTACCTATGGGACAATCTTCTTCACTCTCTCAAGCTCAGTCAGAGTTCATCGGCATTTAAGTCTGTTCTACAAAATTGGCTCTTACAGCAAGAAACTGGTGGACAGCCTATGATAAACTTGTTTCTCATATATTTGTTGCTATTTTTTTTTTATACTATGTTAAATCCTATGAACAATAAACTTTTATCGAATCTAATCTCTTTCTCTCTCTCTCTCCCTTGTGCCTCGTTGCGCCTTGTAAGCTCTATACTTCCTATGCTGAATGTTTAATTGGATCCCAGTGAAATTGTCAGTGTGAGATATTGGTCCAAGCATAATACTCCTACCAAGTCATCTACTGGAGCTACTGGCAGTTCAGCGACTGACAACCTGAACCGTACTTTTATTGCTATTAAATATTCGAAGCAGGCCATTATATTCAAAATCATCTCAGCCAAGAAGAAGCATGAAGTACTCAACTGAAATTCCTTAAAAACACAACCCGACATTGTCTCTTCTTTCACCACTGTGCCTTCTAGTCACTTGTCAAAAAAGACGAACCCTCCCTGATACAGGTCATTACTTCTACTGAGGATATCGCTAAGATACTTGATGATGACTCTAGAAGGAATCGATACTAATCTGTCGCCCATCACCCTATGTCATCAGCAGCTCAAACTCACTTGTTACCAGTGCATCACTTTAAGTTTGTCTTCTGAATGCCAATTCTCTTAGAGCACATCTGAATGAACTAAGGCTCTTCTTAGCTTCCAACAGTCTTTACGATATCGTCACAGTCACTAAAACTTGACTTGAAAATCATATTCCTGACTCTGTCATCAGTCCACCGGGTTACAATCTAATTAGGAATGATCACAACGTGTATGGGAGTGGCATCGCTCTATACTACCACGAATTTTTACACTTAGAAGTTATTCTCAAGCCTATGATCATTTGGACTGATCAACCTGGCGCACCAAAATATATGACTTATGCCCTCTACTAAAAGAGGGCATAACCTATCTTCATTGCTGTTGTTTATCGGCCGCCACATGCGCCTTTTGGTGACCTTGACACTACTCTTAAAACTGATTTAGATGGGTGTAGTCAGAAACTAATTCTTGGGGACTTTAAGCTGATCAGCTTAGTACAGGGTCGAATGATGATGTTATGAGGTCTTTTATGGCTGCAAACTCCCTCAAGCTAATCAATCATGGTGAAACGTATATCACTGGGCACTCTGAAACATGTCTAGACATTATTATTGTTGATACTATGGACTGCATTGGCTCTTGGGGTAAAACAGATCTTCCTATTGGTGGTGGACATCTTTTGATACATGCTACCTTGAAACTCAACTACATAGCTCCCTCTGCATCTATTATTCAGACTAGGAAGCTCGATCGTTTCGCTAATCCCAATGCACTGATCCTTCTGGATAACTTAGACTGGTCCTCGATTGTCTCTGCGGAGATGGACATCAACCTTGTAGTTATGTGTTTTACGGATAACTTCCTAACTCATCTCACCAGTATTGCTCCTCTAAAAAGTGTCACTATCAACTCACTACATCATGCAGCCTGGTTAACTCACAGTCTAAAAGAATCAAAGCATCGTCTGCGCACGCTTTACAAGCGTTTTCTTCGTCACAGGTCTTCAATCCTGCTAACTGTTTATCGCAGGACGAGAGAACAACACCGAGCTGCTGTGAGAGAAGCTAAGGCGATTAGTCAGAATTTGTAGTATATTAGTGATTCTTTGAAAGTGCCCTCTAACATTTTTTTGTACTCGAACCCGTCACACTGGTGTCGGCTTCGAAAACCCAATTTTACCGAAAATTATGATATTTTCGTTCCTATCTCAAAAACAGTTGAAGTTATAAAAAAGTTGTCAGAAAACAATTAGTAGGAAATTGAACTTCCTACAAACATACCCCTGTATGGATTTTCTAAGGCGCATAGTCTAGAAAGTATAAACAGTTTAATGGATTAACACCAAAAAAAAATGACATTTTAATTTTTATTGGTATGATTTTTCAACTTACTTTTTTTTTTTACAAAATTAACCTTATCCAACTTTTTTTTCAAAAAACGATCGGTAGTATCGGGAAGAGATATAAAAAATATTTTTTCAACACTTTATTTTCACGAGTAGAAGGTCTCATGTGAATTTCTAATATTTGTTGAGTGTAAAATATTTTTTTGTTCTTAGTATAAAGATATATACCAAAATTACCTTTGAAAACAAGTAAAATCTGAAAAATCATTTTTTGCACTTGTAACTTTCATTTCTATTTACGGCACAATTAGCCTACAAGCTTTTATAATTTTACCGCGGGAGAGCAATGAAATAAGCTCTGATTACAACTATTGCAATCTAAGACGTTATGGACTCTACAGCATATGTTTTACTTACGTATATTTAAAGGCTTCACGATAGTAAAATCAGTGTTAAAAACAATGAAACAATGTGAATTGTCTTTGTCATCCTCAGTCTTGCGGTTTCCAATTTTCTCCGTCTTGTTGCCGCCTGAATTTAATACGTCATAGTGCCTTGGTCACATGACTTAATTTTCACGTCGACGCATGTCCGTAAGGGTGAAGTGGGGACAGAGTCAGAGGCGAGTCCCAGACCCTCAATTATCGGTTAATCACTTCGATCCTGGATCACTTAGTACTTAGAAGTACCTTTCTAATCAATTTGCGATATTTATTACTTATATTGAGATATTTCTATTATTACTCTGGCAATTTTACTTGCAATATTATTTCCTTACTTTTTATAAATTGTTATAAATAGTTTAAATCAAGTGTTAATAAAAATATTAATATTGTACCTCGCTGGCGATTCACTCGCGATACTAAAGATTATAATATTAAATCATAAATTCTGTGTAAAACTGCGCCATTCCACGTAGAGAAATATTGTATCCGGCATCTACGAGGATATTTTCTATATTGTTAAGTGCGGAGCATTTATTGTAAGTAACTGAACTTCATTATAATTGGCAATAAAACTTGCATCTTTCTAATTATTTCATTTCACTCTATCTTTCACTCATATTATTTATTTTCCTATTTTACTGGTAAGAATTATTAAATAGTCTATTAAGAATATTATTAAGTAAGGATTAATAAATCTATTTATTATAAGAAATCTGTTGATAAATAATAAACCGTGAGGTAAGTTGGTAACTTTTACATACGTTGCCGTGTTTGAATAAGTGTGGGTCTTTGCTTTGCAAGAACCCTAGCCCACTGCTCTGTCCAAGTAAAATAAAAATTTGTTAGAGTCCAGCCTAAGCCAGGGTTCAACCCGCGAATTCTGGTGGCTGCTGGTTAAAATCACGAAGAGGAAAGCGGTTTGTCTCAACAATAAATTTTTATTCAACAATTAATTTCAATATTTAGTTCTACTTTAATTACTAACTCAATCAAATTCATGTGTTTTTTGTTTTAATTTATTTGTGTGCTTGTTGTCCGTCGTTGAAGCTATAATATAACCTCAAAAATAATGTCAAATTGAGGGTCGATTTCATCGTATCTTTCTTTCTCTTCTTCTTTCATATCATTATGATTAAAGAAATCTCTAAAAAAACGTATAATTATTTAGTCGGATTTAGTCCAATTTCCAGGGACATTTTTTTTTTATGGAAGGTACAAAATGTCCACCTGTCAGCGAAAAAAAAACGTTCGTTTCGAATGGGGCACCTTTATAAATATATTAGGGCGGGTTGAAAAAAGACTTTTTTTTTTGTTTTTCTTAGCATGGGGGTAGAATTCATACCTTATGAGAAAAAAAAAAATTTCAAAAAAAAAAAATTTTTTTACTCAACGTTTTGAGGTGGCCCACACGTTTTTTAAATAAATAATTGATTATACGGGGTAGTTCCAACGAAAAAAATTTTTTTTGTCCAAAATCGTGGAAAACATCTAATAATTGTCGAATGCGATTTTTTTTCCACTTTCATTTCAATTCAAAAGAAAATGCTTTTCATTTTTCGATTTTTTTCTTAAAATACAAAAATAATAGGAAAAAAATTTTTTTCTTAAAAAAATTTTTTTTTTCATAAGGTACAAATTTTACCCCCATGATAATATATATTGAGACAATGTGAATTGTCTTCGTCGTCCTCAGCCTTGCGGTTCCCATTTTTCCCCGTCTTCTTGTTGTCTGAAACTACACAAGTCATAGTGCCGTGGTCACATGACTAATTTTCACGTTGACGCATGACCGTAAGGGTGAAGTGGGGACAGAGTTCAGAGGCGAGTCCCAGGCCCTCAATTATCGGTCAGGCTTCGATCCTGGATCAATTAGCGTACAGACGTTCTCATATTAATTATTCAGTATTAATTCCGGCAATTTACTTGCAAAACCTAATTGTAATTCAGGCAATTAACTTGCGATTATATTTTATTGCTTAATTATTAATTTCTATAAGTAAAGTTAGTTTAAGTAACTATCACTGTACGTACTGGCGAGATCCTCGTAATATAAATTTATACTGTGCTACACATCTCTCTACATTACACCCAGCGCTTGCAATTTCTTGTAAGTAATTTTTATTATTATTATTGGCAATAAACTTGCACATATTGTTAATCATTCATTTTACCTACTATTTGTTCATCTTATTCATATCCTATTTTACTGGTAAGATCCTTCAATAGTTTAATAAAAGTATCATTAATTAAGTAAGAATTTACTAGTTCGTCAACAATAAGAAATCTATTGATAAGTCATAAGCCGCGAGGTAAGTTAGTGAATTTTACATACGTTGCCATGTTTGAATAAGTGCGGGTCTTTGCTTTACAAGAACCCCAGCCCACTGCTCTGTCCAAGTAAAATAAAAATTTGTTAGAGGCCAGCCTAAGCCAGGGTTCAACCCGCGAATTCTGGTGGCTGCTGGTAAAAATCGCGAAAGCGAAAAGCGATTTGTCTCAATATATATTGTAGTGACTGGTATCTTAAATTAATATCACTTATATGTCAATATAAGACTAACTGACTTAGTCGGGCATCTATAAAAACAAGAGAAAAAAGTATTTGTTTTCTAGCTATTCAAATATTTTAAAACATCAGTTTCACATTCGTTACAATATATACATTAGGGTGGCCCTTAGCAGGGATGTTTTTGAATTTCTTTACCCCAGGAGCTCAAATGATTCCAAATTGCGAAAAAAAACTTCCCTGAAAATGTGAGCTCTTAATATTCACTCTAAGATAGTCCGCATTCCAACCAAAGTTTCTTATGGAAATAACATTGGAAAAATTTTTGTTATTCTTTAGAAATTTATAACTCGGAGACAGCCAATTCTAAAATAATGAGATACAAATTTTCATAAAGAATTTAACGCTCTACAAAAAAGGTCCTTTATGATTTTTCACTTAGTCTATTGATGTAAAAGTTATTCGAGCTCAAAGTTAAATTTTTATATAATTGTCAATATTATTAAGTATTTTTAGAAGATATCCAATGTGTTATAAAATTTATAACATTTTTTTTTGTAATTTATTTTATTTATAATTATCTCTTGGAAATATAATTTTTTTGCACACTTCAAACGCAAATACGCTGAGGTTCCTTTATGATCGCTCTAAATTTGTAACTTTCATCAATCAGATGTTTTGTCGATTAAAAAACTGAAAGTTTCTTAAAGTTTAATGATACTGAATTAAGGAACAGATGAAATATTTTACAATTTGAATACTTAACATTAACCAATTTTCATATTTTCAACGAATGAATTTTTTCGAGTATCAGCATAATATTGCTTATATTCTGAGTAAAACTTAACTATAAATTGCTGCTGCTCTGGATTCTTATTCAGTGTAGCATTGTATCTTCAATCAGTTTAACTGCACACTTCGCTATGTCATTAACAGTTTTCAAACTTCTCACTAATCGTAAACTTTTCTTGAAATCTTCATTTCTGCACCTTTCAGACTGATTTATACTTAGAAAATCTGTACTCATTCCAAACCGTTTCAAAAACTGGAGTGACCTTGACGATATGAATGATTATGTTCAAGTTATATAAGTCACTTATATCTTTTATTTCTTTCAGATGGTGATTAAGTTGAAAAGTTCTGGCAAAGATTCAGAAAATAGAAATGCTTAGATTTTTCAAATATAAGCAGAGTTCATAATACGAACCTTTCTTTTATAAATTGTTACAATGTGAGGTCGTGCGCCTCCATATTCGTTCGAGTGGTATTATCACGTGGGCTAATATGGCATGAACGGCTATAAAAGGGCGTGTAAACGCACTTTCTTCACTGGAAATCAGCAATAGCAGTAAGTCTTTACCTTCATGTTGAGTAGCTCAGCCTAATGCTAGAAGCTATCATCAACTACTTTAAGAGCACGTAGTCTCGTATCGAGTAGTCTGAGTTGAGAGCAGTTAGTCTCGTTACCAGTAAATAATTTATATATATGGACATTATAGTGAATTACGCTTAGTTAATTTAGTCTAGTATGTATCAGTGTATTAATTTCACTTAGTTAATTAATACAGCAGTCATTTAGTACTGTATTATATCGGGTTCAACCACGCTGGTACTAGTACCTTGATAAAGATCCTGCACAGTTAGGTACAGTAAAACATTTTTATGATTGATACCAGATGTTTGTGATCAGCGTGTGTGCATTGTGGCAAGTTGAAATAACGTTAGTTAAATATCGTTTATTTTAATAACATTGAACCAGAATAGAGTAAATTCTTCTGTGAAACGAAGTCCACCTCCTATAATTAAGAGTAAGAGAAGCTGCCATTGAGATCAAATATCACGGTTCCAAGAGGGGTATGCTGGAGGACCACCAGCCAGTTCAAGAACAACGAGGACATCTCACCGAACTCCAATTTAAGCCAAGTACTAGTATTAGTTTATATTGTAAGGCCAGTTCGGGTAAAAATTGATACAGCCGAGTCTCGATCTGAGCTAGTAGGGTCAGACTCACGAGAAGCTGTATATAAAGACCTCAAATTCAGTTTGTACGTAAACCCCAACGTAACAAAATATGCTTGATAATATTGAGAATTATATAGAAATTTAACTTTGAGCTCGAATAACTTTCGAATCAATAAAGTGAAAGATCATAAGAGTCCTTCTTCGTAGAGCGTTAAATTCTTTATGAAAATTTGTATCTCGATATTTTAGAATTAGCTGTCTCCGAGTCATAAATTTCTAAAGAATAACAGAAATTTTTTCCATGTTATTTCCATAAGAAACTTTGTTTGGAATGCGGATTACCTTAGAGTTAATATTAAAAGCTCACATTTTCAGGGAATTTTTTTTTATCAATTTGGAACCATTTGAGTCCCTAGGAGCAAAGAAATTCGAAATCATTCCTGCTAAGGGCCGTCCTAATACTTATTCTTTGGGTGATTACCTTGACCATACTCGATGAGCTCAATCGGTCAATTCATTAAAAAGATACAAGTGACTTTAATTTCTCCAATTTTTATAGTTCATTTCTGTTAAAATCATTTTGAATATGGATTGATAAGCTTTCAATTTTGATTTTGACCTCATTACTACAACTATTTTTGCAATAATTTAATAAACTTGAAAACTTTGCAAAAGTACCGAAAAAACTTTTCTGCGGCTTTAAACTCAGACAAATTTTGTATACGACGTAACAGAGTTCTGTTATATATATATATGTTGTCACAGATGAAATATAGTTCAAATAGCACTATAATAACTTCATTGACAAATGTGTCCTTTGTTTTATACGCGGTTTCATCAGCATGTGGATAGTCGGCGTTATACGCCGATATCATTTCTACGAAGAGTTTGTAACTTGTTTTGATTTTCGATTTATATTAAATTTTACTGCTTTTATGAGAATTCAAAATTTTGAGAACGTCTTTAGAAAAATCTATCTTCCATTCTGGTTGCTAAATGGCTATTTTGAGTTACAGCCATCTAAAGAGTAGCTTATCGGTTCTCGAAAACACGTTTTTTAAAATTGCTGCAGTTATAACTTGAAGACAAATCATCCGATCGATTCGATTCGAATTTCAGCTTCTTTTATATATGTTTCTACGCACTAAGAACTTTCAGTTTTCCCATCGAATCAAAAATGTAATTTTGGCAGGTCAATATTTGGCAGGCCAATAATCATCAAATCGCGAAATTAAATATTTTTTTTCAAAATTCCGCCATTTTCTTAAATTTCAATTATTTCGCAGCCCGAGGATCATGGTACAGGAAATACCATCTAGTTTATCAAACTTTTTGGTTTTTTGGCTTTCATGCACTGGGAAGATCGCTATTATGGCAGCAGTGAGGGGCTTTTCTTTTGGAGCGTTGAGAGATTATGAATAACTCGCTAAATTTTAAATTTTTTGGTCCAAAAATTTTATCTTGTATTTAGTATGTATCCACAAATTTATCTTTGAGATATTAAAATGTTCTACGCAGTAGTTTTACTTAAAAAAAATTCACGAAAATCATCTCTTTTAAAGGCGATCACACTAGTGGTCCCCGTTAAAAAGCTAAAAACATTAAAAAAAATTTTGTTTACTTCAGTCCAAAGTACGTTTCTCCAACAGACAACCTAAGATTTGTGAATTGGTGGGATTATACAGACGTCCTCTGTGACAGCAAAAGCAAAAAAATTTTATTGTGTACACCAATACATGAGACAGCCGTGACTGCCGCCAACCAGTAGTCGCTGCTATAAACTGTCATTCATATTTTTACGCATAACTTTAAAGCCGCTTGCTTGGAATTTATCAGTATCTTTATGTGTTAGTGAATTTAAGTTAATACACGATGTCAACTAAAAACTCCATGGAAATAGTATAAACAGTTATTATTATTCTTATTGAAACGGTTAAATTTCTCTAAGTAGTGGAGAGATACGTGGTTAGACTTACATTTATGAAAACTAATTTTCCCACATGCTACTTTTTACGTAGCAATACTCTCAGTGAAGAAATCGCCGTCTCTTATTACTTTTTATCGACAGAAACAGGGCAATAATTCAAACTTTCGGTGCAGGTACGGTGAAAAAGTTAAACATGACCGTGGAACGGGCTCTCTGCTTGTACGTTGTGATATTGCTTATAATAATCGAAAATGTAATTAGTAAACGTATTTTTGACTGGCTATATAAAAAAATAGTATACACCATACGCGCAGTGATGGAATTTCAACGCTCTTCCCTTGCAGTTTAATATACTACTAAACTGTGGCAAATTTATAACTGCTTAAAATTGTTATGTAAAGATCTCAGTGATTTGGAATGTTTCATCTATAATGTAACAAACTACAAATATTTTTTACCAGAGTAACAAGTAGGAACATATGGAACCCATTTATTATTTTGACAATACACATGAGAAGATCCTTCTAAAGACTTACGGACGTCACACGAAAAGTCAAGTCGAGTAAGCTCCGGGACTATTTGTCCGGGACGACCCAGAGGATACTGAGAAATTGAGTAGTGAGTACCTGGTTGAATCAGTGGAAGACGACATGCTCCGTTAGGAAGATTTGAGTCACAAACATACTCATCACTCCAATCATGACAATTTGGTTCTTGATTACATATTAGGGAATCAGGAATGCATGCACCATAATCGCATTGAAAAAATCCACTTGAACATCTAAACATTTGAAACAAAAAAAAATCCATAAAATATCCAAACAAAATGTGAAATGAATATTGCATTTCCAAGTTATACACAAAGAAATTTTGTTTGTTTAAGATATTTTTGTAATGCTAAGTGTAATTAAAGGCTATAACGGCAAAAATTAATGCATTACATTAGTTTCTGGGTTATAACTTTGATCTCTACCTTCAGCCTTCAGTCTCAATACGAATCCGGCGCCAGGTAATTTTTATCACTGGAAATACCAAACCAGTGAATCGAAATTAGATAACTTTTGATCTGTCGAATAATCTCAAAACCACGTAAAACTAAAACTAAAACTAAAACAAAAATGCTTAGAACTTATAAGCAAAAACGAAAACAGAGACGGAAAAACTCAAAACAGAGTTACGGTATGCCATGGTGTCGCTCAGTGAGTAAGTTTATGAAGAGAGGAAGTGGTCCGGGTGAAAGCATCCCAAATTCATGTAAATTATCAGCGGATTTGCAATTTTTATTAAACAATTAATAATCTAAAATCTCTATTTAACAATAAATGAAATACTATAGCATAATACAAATAATTTGACTCTACAACGAAATACTGAATCTAAGAACAATAAATTAATCTTCACAGAAAGTAAATTCATATCTAAACGATGCGTATCAATGCATTATAAATAAATGAATTAATTAACTAGAACTAAACGATAATCAAACAATATTCGGTAAACTAGAACAATAATTATAAATTCGATACTCTAGAACATTTTCATTAACAGAAATCATAAAGCGAACGTACATGCGTCTCATACTGATTTTAATTACACAATAATGAGTTTTATAACTAAATATATTTCTTATAATTATTTATAGAAATAATATTAACAATAAATCGTGAACGTGATTCCGTAACAATATTCTCATAATTTTCTCAGGTCTTAAATCTTTTCTTTTATTAAAACAGTATCATAGAACCTCAAGACTTTGCCTCGAAACTCAGTTAATTATTAATAATTATAATAATTGTTTCATACACGAAAAAGAAAATAGTAGTAGCTACTCTCTTGGATAGTACTGAGTACTTTCTAAAAAAAAAAAAATTCAGACAGTACTGTATGCAATCTAGACTATATCTACTACTCTCTGGATAGTACTGAGTACTATCCCGGACAGTAGTAAATGTAGTCTAGGTAGTAGTGGATACAGTCTAGATAGCATACAGTACTGTCTAAAAATTTTTTTTACAGAAAATACTCAGTACTATACCAGAGAGTAGCCACTACTGTGTGTTTTTCCATGTACCTTATGACTGATGAATAAAGTATTAAGTAACATTTTACACTGTTTTAAATAATACTTCTGTAACAATAATCTCAACCTGTAGCTTTCCACAATGTCATGAACTGTAGCGTCATTTCTGAACACGTCTGGTTGCTTCAAGCGACTAGCGGCGAATGCTCTGGTCTGCACTTGTTAAAAAAAGAAGAGCCGAGCGACATCTTAGTTATAATTCTAAATCAATAAATGATAATAAATAGAATACGTGGCACCATCTGTTGATCCATAAGTACTCTAAAAGCATTACTCGTGATTGCGCCTGCGGTTAGCTCACGTCTGCGCCTAGAAACATCTAGTAACGGAAGAGTCTTGAGAAAAATTCTGAATCTTTGCTAATTTTAATTAGAAGTCTGTTAATTAATAATTAAAATGAGTTAATAATAAACGTGCTCACTAAATTGATTCTGAATATGGATATTCTTGGTAGTTGTTTTCCTAGAACAGACTTCAGGTAGGATCATAAAACTTAAAACTAAGTGAACTATGACGACCTCAGCGGTACAAGTGGTCATAGCTTGTCCTCTGAGGCCTATCAGACTAAACAACTAAAAATGACCAAACGACTTCCACAGTAGCAACGGTCACAAAATTACTGTTGATACCTGCTAAACGAAAACATCAAAACTGATCCCATTCTGCGTCCGTCGGCTTCCGTATATACTGGAGCGTTAGTATCTCGGTTAGACCTCTATAATCTACCAATAAGTCTCATAGGAATAGAACTAGGTTCTATCATTAGATGATACCAGGTGACTAATTTAAGTCCCGCTTCACGGTAACACTAACTTGTCTATATAGAATACCAAAACTGTAAATCAAAACTCAAACTTTATTATATTCTAAGCTTTAATCTTAAACCATATTCCATATTCAATTCCCATATCTCTGATTCTAATTCTTATTTTTCTTAACAAAAATCCATAACTGTAACCAATTGTTACTCAATATTTAATTCTAAAACTTTAACAATCAAAATCGTTAATTACTGTAAGCTAAATTATAAGACTTGAGTTACCATGCTTTTAAATACAATAAAACTCGTTGGTGTTTATGACAAGGCATATATGATCCATTTTAAAATTAATTTATTGATAATATTTAGCTAGTTACATGTACTAGCATCTTCGTAGCAATTTTATTACCAAATATCAACTTAAAGTGAATTTTTACAATTAATATAGTTTTCGTTAGTACAATTATTCACTACTTTCAATATTTGGTTTTTTTTTTTTTTTTGTTTTTCACCAATGTGGGATGAGCCCTATCTTAGTGCACGCTATTATGTGCGGTCAACTTGCCGTTTGCTGTTGAGATACTTAGTGTTTAGAGTCCAGTAAATATTACTTAGTGCATAAAAATTTTACTTAGCGCACTTGAAGTGGCTCGACAAAAAACCGTAACTTACCACACAAAATAGCGTTTGTGAACTAACCGCACTTGTTGCACAATATCCCTTGTGTTTTCAACGCCACAGTGGAAACACGGCGGAAGCACAGTATTTTTACTGTGGAAACACACCTTCAGTATTCGGACAGTCCCTAATAGCCACTTTAGCTTGAAAATGCGAGGAATTTGATGTAGAAATTACCTGAAATCTGCTGCCGGAAATTGCCGACAATTTCACAGCACAAGTTGGAAATAAAAATTTGCGGTTAATTTTTCTTTAATTTGAAGGTAAACTATTACAAAAAAAAAACAGTCGATAATGTTAATTCTTCCTATTTCAGAAGGTGAGCAAATTTATATACAAAAGTGTCTACAATTTAAGGGTAAAAATATACTTAACAATTTTTCAAGCTAAATTAACGATAAATTGACGTAAAGTTTGCCTGAGCTTCAAGGTCACCGAAACATCAATTAAAATAAAATAATGATTAATCGAAGTTACCGAAAATAAAAGATAATGTCAAGTAAATAATTGTTGTGATAAAAATTAGCCGATAAAATATGAATGTACCTGAGAAGTAAAATCAGGGAAAATAATACTTGAGTAAAAGTCGTGAAGGTAAACGTGGTCATGAACTTTTGAGTAGAAGCCATAGAACTACCATCTACTACTACACACGTACTGCCAGCCATTTCCGGGTGAAAATATTTCAAACTGAAAAAAAAATCATTTTTTTCCTCGGCCGAAAATTGACCGAGAAAAGGCCCAGGTAGTGAGCATGAGGCTGAAATTCGCTAGGCCGAAATTCGGCCGAAACTCGTTGGGTCTGAAAATGGCTGACGTTAGAGACGAGGAGTTTTTTTTTATTTAATTGCAAATCCACCATGTATGTAGACAAGCATCGTCTGTCACATGGTATACAAGACTCAGCTTATTTTTCCTATACCCGGGTGTTTGTGCGGCTGTGGCCTAACTTGTGCTTGTACTGTACTGCATCATTACGGTGATGCACTGCTACCTCCCTTGTGCACTGGAGAAGTAGTGGCGTAGGGCGACCACAGAGAATACCTAGCCAGTACAGTTTCAGTTTGAGTGAAGTTCCAGTGATCGATAAAATTCCCATTTTACCGATCACTGGATCTTCATCCCACGCCTAACGGTCAGAGACCTCCGTTCGAACCTGGCGCATGGCTAAAGGGTCACCCAGCCAAGTAGTAATCATGCTCGATGCTACTTAACTTCGATGATCGCCCGCGCCACACCTGTACCAAACGGCTGCCTCAGCCGCTAAGATGAGGAGTTATACTATTATTATTGTTATTATTTTTTTTTATTATTCTATTTAATTGAATAGAATAGAAGTAATTGTATTTACTAAACAGTTATTTAATTGTCCGGGAAAAGTGAATTATATATTAAAATTTCCAATATATACATGGCTACATATAGAAAATTCAACTAAATTAAAAAAAAAACTTACTCAGTTTCTGTATTTTTTTTTTTTTTTTTTTTTTTTTTTTTTTTTTTTTTTTTTTCAATCATTTTAATGATGCGGGAGTTATCAGATTTGTGATCAATCAGATTTGTAACCGAGTAGGAGTTTTTAATATAGGGAAAAAACGCTAGAAGTAGCAACCGATCACACACGCTTTCCCTAGTAGAAATGAAATCGAGTTTTTGTCTAGTAACTGGCCAGTTTTACTATACTTAAACCAGAAACTGGCCAGTGGGAAATCGAGGTTTTGTCAAGTAACTGGCGAGTTTTACTAGAGATCTAAGAAAAACATGGCGGCTTTGAAAAAACTGTCATTTTAAAATTTTAGGTTTTGAGGTTATTAAAATTACCAGTTCCTTGGAAAAATAAAACGATTTTCTAAAAATTACCCAGACAAATTAAAAATTAATTCAAATTAATGTATCTTTCTCCAAATTACTCCAAAAATTTATATGCGAAAGATAAATTTAACCTGAAGCATAGATATATATAGATCAATAAATAAATATTGACCCGCATTGACAGACATTAAAAATTAATTAATTCAAATAAATAAACTATAACTTATAATAAAAATAATGATTGACAAACAAAATTATTATAAAATTTATTTATTGAGTCTTTCATTGACTTAAAAAATCAAAGTTGAATTTATGAATGTTAAACTATATAGCCGGCAACATCATTATATTTTAAAAATAAATGTAATCATTAAATCGTACTTTCAAAAATCAACTATAATTAAAATTTTATTATTAATAATGTATAATATTTTTTTTTTAATTATTCCTTTTTTGGACTTCCTCCTTTTTAGTTTTTAATCATTTGTCTAAAGGTCAATTTACAATATTTGTTTTAATTGCCCATAGTCGCAATTTACTTATTGTATTCATTTTTTCATTGATTCCATTTTTTTATGCGTATATTAATTATTTATCATGAAATTATTTACATATTAACGTACACATTACAAAATAGAGGTTAAACAGAAAAAAAATAAATACACACATACACACTAGTACAGAAAATATATTAGTGTGACCAATGTGTACGCCTTAGTTGTAGGTGGCGGGATTTCTAGTTTTTAGCCGGGATCGCTGGCCAGTTACTGGTCTGAAATCGAGTAAAGTCTAGATTATTTCTACGAGGGTTAGTGGGACTCGAACCCAGGGCCTTACAAACGAAAGACCGAGGCTTTAATGACTAGGCTATGCTACCGACAGTGACTAATAAGTTTACTTGTGCTATATGAGATTGAAATAATACATCACTTTTAAAACAACAAAATATAATTGAAAATCTATTATTATTAATAACAAAAAAATTTTTTTTTTTGTACACTATTAAATCCTGCATGTAAGTAATTGTCATATGTGTAATTTTGGTTATATAGTTATGTATAAAATTGTCTAAAAAGTATATAATCTCTGTATATGGACATTTATGGTCATATGTAACTCATTTTTCCTACACGGAAAAAAATAAACTATAAAAATGAGTGTTTAAAATTATTACCCAGAACCTGGGTGTCAATATAGGGAATCTTAACATTCCAAATAATAAATTTTATAATACATGTCGTCAATTTTTTAACTATCCGTTACGATTTTTAAAGTTCGAATAGTAATTTTTCTTAAATAGACAATAAATTTCCATACTTATCCTGTAAGTATTTACGTTTTAATTAGAAATGAAAAAATGACTATTTAGAATGATGGTATTTGCTGATCAAATTATCATTATATTACTTGTCGCTCTCAATTTATATATTTTTATTTTTTTCCGTGTAGATATGTAAAAGGTAAAAGACCTAATAGTGTAATGAGACCCAGTACCCGAACGATTTCAAGATTATTATAATATATCTTATTGAGTACAATACGGAATTTAAAGAAGTTTTATTTTTCTAAAATCTCAATGTTTTTGGTCAGAAATAGTTTATAAGTAAAACTTATGTCCATCAATAATATTACAAAAAAATAAAAATTGTAGAACCAAGCGGAGATCTATGACTTACCCCGATTTCTCAAGGATTTCGCTAAGAAAACAGCCAGTAGTTTTGAGCTTGTCAAAATATAGAATGCAACTTTTTCAACATTTTTTTTTATTTTTATGTAAAGGTATTTAGAATTCACAATCTTAAATGTTTTTATAAACAAAATTCAGTAAAAATATTAATTTTTGCTGTTTACTTATTGGTACGCTAGAAGTTATCCTGACCCAGTACCGGAACAGTCTGCCATGTTTACTTTCTTAACTGACACATGCAGTGTATATTGTTAAAGTGTAAGGTCTACACACTATAGTGCAATTAAAAATTAATTTGTGAGCTAATAATTAATACAGTCAGTATGCTTGTTATAACGATTTAACAATTTTATTAAATAAGCAAAAACTTCAATTTTAAGATTAAAACTAAATTTTTGTACTTAATGTTTTTCTCTAAGACTAATTTATAAAGTTTAACCTCAAAATCTTGTGTTAAAAAATATTAGTCATTAAATTTATATATTAATCATTTAATTTTTTACAGATTTTACTAGGATGACAAAAGTGAAGGAGAATAAAAAAATTTAAAAATTGTGCCAACCATGTTCCGGTATTAGGGCTAGGCATTTTTAGCGTTCCGGTACTGGGTCTTTTGGACTTTTTCGAAAAATATTTTTTTTATTTATCAAACTTTGCATAAACTGATATTTAAAATTTTTTTCACATAGTTTAGTGTTTGTTCCGAACAATCTATTAAATTATTTCTTTTCATGAGTTACATCAATAATTTTCAAATAATAAATACTGACACACGACCTTCGTCGTTCCGCTATTAGGTCTTTTACCTTATGTATTCATTTATTTATTTACTTAGAATATCTTAACTAATAAAGAAGTTTCACTTTTTTTGTGACCTTATGTCTGTGAAGTTCACATGGTTTTTTTATTTTAAGGCCGATATCTCAGCAACAAATTGTCTTACAGAGGCAACACAAAAAGCAAATTGTGGCTGAATGAATTTTCTTACTAAGTAATCCATTACTTTTCTTGAAAAAAAAAAAAAAAAAAAAATTTCCAGGGCTCATAGACCCAAAAATCAATACCAAAAAATTTAGGAAATTTCCGTCTTGAGCTATTTCTTATCATTATACGATAACCATAGCTCAAAAAATTTCGCTAAAAGAACTTTAAACTAGAGATTTCAAACTTCAAATTGTTTTTTTTTTTTTAATTTTTCGATACTGCCATTTTTCCTTTCAGTTCTCGGATAAATTTATATAATTGCATAGGTAATTATGTTTACTCCACATATAATCATTAGGGTGGCGCAAAAAAACCGACTATTTTTTTTTCGAGTCTCTTATGAAAATTTGTTGGTTTACGATGTTTTAAGAAGCCTCTCCAAAAATCAGCTGGATAAAACATTTTTAAGAGGTCGCTCACAAATTTTGAAAATATCAAAAATGATCGAAATTTGAATTTTTATTTCAAAATTTTTTCTTCCTCGTGGCAGTAACAGTTTATATTTGTAAAATCATGACTATGCTGAAAATCTGAGCCCAAAATTCAAATATTTTAACAGCGCTCAAGAATTCATTATCAAAAATTTATTGTCAGCTGATTTTGAAAGTGTATATTCTTTAGAGCACTTTTTACAATATACTTTATCAGATTTAATAATTTTACTTCTAGGCATAGGATCTTCTAAAGCGATGTGGCATGTTTCGCAATAAAATACATAATTTATGACATTGTCTAGTGGATCAAAAAGTTTAGACATTAAATATTTGGAAACATCCAAGTTCACGGCAGTTGGACCAGCTAGATATTTCACTAACTCCAAAATCGCCTGACGGGCTTCATCAGAAAGGTGGAAACGTAGACATAAAACTTTCACCATTAAAAAAACTTCCCATGCTGTTGTTTGGGAAACCTCAAACATCATCAGGTTTTGGTAGCATTCTTTTTTCTCTTTCTCCACCGGGTTACCATCCCAATTTAATTTCACATCATACTCATTTTCTTCTAAATCTGTACAACAATTTTCATAATTTTCTTCACTGTCCGTATCACTTTCCACGGGATATCTATTAAAGTCTCCAATGCTATTGTTTAAATTATTCGTTTATAAACACATATATGTAAATGTGAGGTCAGAGTGACGTTACGCTATGTCATCATTTACGTAAGATATAAGTCATGAATGAGTCAGGTGTGACTTATTATTTCACACTTTTTTACGTAAGATTATGATGTAAAACTAATGACGTATAAATGACGTAAATGTGATATATGTCTGTGTGACATTCCATGACGTCAGCATGACATATGGGTGATGTCAAAATCATCAATACGGAAAAAATATTTTTGAAAAAGAAAAAAAAAAATTACCGAATTTCTGATTTTATTATTACCGCGCGAACGTATTACGAATTCAGAAACAAGATTTGATAGCAGTAAATTATGAAAAAAGCCTGGACGTTTGCTGGGTTCGAATACGGCTCCTCGTGGCTGGCAGTCCTGAACGTTGCTCACTGGTCACATCATAAGAGCTCATCATGAGAGTTCAAGTCTTATGCTTAATTGATGTATTTAGAGTGAAATGCCGGTAAATACATAGTTCATAAGTTTTCGTGATGGATTTTTACAAAGTTTAAAAAAACTCCATGAACTTTTAAATGATAATTATAAAAAATTATATATAATTTTATTACGTTTCTTCAAATTTTTTAATTTTCTGTTGGGATGTGAAATTTGAAAAATCTTAGATAAAATTTTGTAAAACATTTAATAATTCCACAAAATTGTATGAAATTTAATCGATTGAAAAATTGCAATACTAAACTTTACAATCTTAATATCAAAAAAGTTCAAACTGTCGTTACATTTTCTTTGTCATCCTCAATAATATTTTCGATATATTATTTAAAAAAATAAAGTTAATTTTTTTATGCTCACGCTAATTTTTTAATCTGAAACGTCTGAAATACATTTTCGAGTTTATCGATTACTTTGGCCCTAAGAATATTCGACATTTAGTTGTTATTTTTACACATTCACACATTTTTGAAAATTCATTCTATGATTGTTTTATTTTAATAAATTGATGATAAAAAACTATGACTCGGAAATTACCGCAGTATTGCGTAAAATACTTACTTGTCACTGATGTAAAGATATGATTTAAGAGTGACATCCATATTACGTATAACTGTGACTTTGCTACTGACATAAATGTATGATTTTTAAATTACGTCATTATGATATACAATAATGACTTTATTACTACGTCACAATGTGATGTAGATTTTATGTCAAGCGTACGTAACACATGAGTCATAACTGTGACGTCAGACAAGAGTCATGCGTACATCAATATGATGTCAAGTTTTTACATCATATTAAAGTCATGTAGAACGTCAGATTGACATCAAATTTACATAAGATGCCGTGACATTTCTATGACCTACGTATGACATCAAAATAAGGTCATGTGTTCACTGGGTCATTCATTGTCATGCAAATTGATGGTGAAAAAATCGAGAAGCTTTATTTTTAACATTCAAAATTCTTGAGCGAAGTTTAAATTTTTAAATTTTAGGCTTAAATTTTCAGCATAGTCATGATTTCACAAATATAAATTATTGCTGCTACGAGAAAGGAAAAATTGTGAAATAAAAAATTCAAATTTCAATTATTTTTTATATTTTCAAAATTCGTGAGCGACCTCTTAAAAATTTTTTATCGAGCTGAATTTTGGAGAGGCTTCTTAAAATATCGTCAACCAACAAATATTCATAAGAGACTCGAAACAAAAATATTCGGTTTTTTTGCGCCACCCTAATAATCATATATAACTATTAGATTGTGCCGAAAAACAACATTATTTTTTTATTTTTTTTTTTTTTTTGGCACCATCAGAAATCGATTGTATACAACAAAATAAAAATTCTGTCAGAAGATCAGCTCTTAAATTCAAGTTTTAGAGGTAGCTCCCCAGATAGCAAAATGACGTGTTGATGAGTTCTGAATGAATTTCTATTTATGATTTGGACGTCTCATCAACATCTGAAAGAAGTCTTTAAGAAGTTCTTAAGATGTCGAATGAGCCACCTAGCGAACTGAATAAGACGTCTTTAAAAAGAGTTTTTTTTTCTGAGTTCGCAAATAAGACTTCAGTATGAATTTATCATGACGTCTTCAAAGAGCTGCTAATTTTGACTTCATAAAGAAGGTTAAAAATGAATACATTAAGACGTCCTAAAACTGACGTTTTATTTATGTAGTCTTCAAGAACTCTTAATTAAGAGTTCTTAAAAATGACATCTTTAAGAAGCCATTATAAGACTTCTTGAGGACGCCTTCAAAAAAACGTCGTAAAGCAGTCATTTCGACTTGAATGCTGCCTGGGTCATCACGATTTTTGATGTGCCATTTAAATAGCATGGGAAAAAAAATTTTTTAATTTGGAATTTTTTACCTTAGCAACAGCTCATCGTACAGATGCGCCCAGGATATGTTTTTGTAGAAAATTTAACGCTCTACAAAGAGCGTCTCATCATTTTTTGATAAATCCATCGGTTCCAAAGTTATTAAAGCTCGAAGTCGAGTTATAGTAAATTTCGAGAGCTTTTTACTTTTCCGGTGAAATTATCAGACTTATCATACAATGTTATAAGATCTTTTTTGTAGAAAATTTTATTTCCTACAAATTATCTTCAACAAATTTTTTTCGGATTCTGCATGATTTCCTAGTTATTTCCATTTTGATGTCAAGCTCTTAAATAAATAGTCTTCTGATTGATTTCTAGAGCTATTGCTGAGGTAAAAAATTACGAACGAAAAAAATTTTTTTTTTCCATGTTATTTAAATGAGAAATCAAAAATCACGATGAGCTACCTCTAAAACTTGAATTTAAGAGCTAATCTTCTGACCGAATTTTATTTTGTCATATACAATCGATTTCCGGTGGTGCCCAAAAAAAATCAATGCTGTTTTTCAACATACCTTAATAACTATATATAATTAGGCGATATCGTTTTTCCCGGGATTACCTTTTTTGAGGATTTATTCACCCTCCTTTTTTCTCATCACTAAATATTACTTACTGCTGATTTTTACAAACTTTTGGGTCTTCATCCGAAGCATCTCGGCACTGTTGAGTGCCATCACAAACGCTAGATAAAGGAATACACTGTCCACCACTTTCACAAGTGAATTCATTTAATTGACATTTATAAGCAAGACAAGCATCTCCGATGCATTTCATTGCAGCACATACTGTAAACTTTTCATCACTACCATCCATACAATCATTTGTACCATCACAAATTGTTTCTGGATGAATACAGCCACCATAATCACACTGATATGTGTAAGTTGGACACAAAAAATCTTTGCACAACGTCGAACTCTCATCACTTTCGTCCTTACAATCTAAATAACCTATTGTATAACAAATTAGTCGACCACATTAAATTGATCTTAAGTTTTTATGACAGATTTAAAATTTTACCATTGCATGTTTGAAAAATTGGAATACACTCGAGTGATTTGACACACTGATACTCTTGATCTGCACAAACATTGGGTACTTCACAGTGAATTTCATCACTACCATCAATACAATCTTGAAAACCATCACATCGTAGTGATTTTAAAATACAAGCACCATAGTTACACCGGTACAAAGTCACAGGACATCTAATTGAAAACCATTAAAAAATCGTCAAATTTATTTTCAATTCTATCAAAATGTATAGAAAACTTACACAATATGATAGCATAACTTTTTTAATTCATCTGAAGAATCTGGACAATCTACAATGCCATCACAGACTTGAGTGAAATTTATTTTCAATCCATCAACACAAACAAAAAGGGGAAACTCAAGTGTCTGGACATTAGAAAGATTAGATATTAATATAATTAAGATCAAAATATTCAACATTTTGATTTTTATAACAAATTTAATGATCTCATGCAAATCAACAAAGGTATTATATACACATTGGAACAATTGTCATTATTCCGGAAATGTCACGGTGAATCATGCAAAGTGTTTATTATTACAAAAGTCATAAAAAATCATAAATATCTTTTTTTATAATAAATTATATTATATTCATATATACCGAAAATAACTAAGAACTTTTGAATAAATTTTGTTCCTGAAATTTATGATACAAATTTTCATGCTTAAAATAGATAAAATTTTGTTTGTTAAGTAAAAAAAACAAAAGGTTGACATTGATGAATTCATACACCATGAACGAATTAAAGACGAATATGTATACCAAAGTAAAGAACAAGCAACTGTTAATACTCTTTTTGCAGCACTAAACATCTAGTTGGTCACGTTGAATTACGATATGCATGCGTTATTAAGTACAACAAATGACAACGTTTTTTGATTATCTTTTAAGTCAAACTTACGTGTTTCCAATTACAAGAATAAAATGACAATACTGTTTTTTTTTTTTTTTTTTTATTTGAAAACAGTAGATTCTTAAACTGTTAGCCAATGTAGCGATAATTAATTAGTACACAGAGAAAAAAACGTATATTTTCAAGAAAACATGCTTGATTTAAGTACTTCAGTTACTTATAAGTTACTATTTGTAAATAGTGCCAAGCAATTATTTTCTTCAATAATAAAGTAAAATAATTACTTTATTCAAGTATTTCATTTACTTACTGGATACCACGAAAAAAATTTGACTTTATCAAAAAAATATTCTCAGATATGCATTTTTTTTATCTAAAGAAAGATGGCGTCAGTATAACAACATGTGTTTTCTCACTATTGCTATTATCAAGTGATACTGTTTGTGATCAATGTGATTTTGCATATGTTTACTGTGAATATCGTAGCAAAAAATTCAGTGATTGTATTAAATAATTAAATATTATTGGCATATACAGTTAAATAAGATAATTTTTCGTGATAAAAATTTTTAGCCTTGGAGGTTGGGACATTTGTGAATTTTTGTCTAATTCATTGCAACGACATCTGTTGATCTTTAATATTACCTTTAATGGAAAAAATCTTTGATAGTACAACTAAATTTTGTATATATCTGAGATATTGTTTACAATATATTTTTGCTGTTATAATATGGCATCTTATTGTGTCTTATGCTTCAGAGCGGTAGAAGGCAATAATGGTATTCAATGTACTGCAGAATGTAAGCACTTTTTTCATTACTTTTGTGTTAAAACTAGATTGATGCTGAAATCAAATAAAGATGTTAAACATTTGTTACGCCGAAACTATATTATTTGCTCTGTCAACGGCACTAGTGATACAGGTACTTCAGAGCAGTATCAAGTGGTAATTAATTCGATCAATAAAAAATTAGATACATTAGATGAAATAAAAAGTGAATTAAGTAAGCTTTCTAAATGCAATAAAGCTCTTGAAAATAAATTTGACAAGTTAAAATTAAGTGTTGAGAGTATGTCTGATAACCATGTCATTTTCGAGAAAAATCTTGATACTCAAAATAAATGAACTGAAGCAATAGAACAAAAATTCTTGGCTTTAGAATCAGAAATCTTACGCAATCAATTAGTAATAACAGGAGTGCCAGAAAATGATAAGGCATCTCTGAGCGATATTATATGTAAGCTCGGTGATGAACTAAGTATTGATATACCTATTTCTAGTATCATGGAGGTGACTAGAATGGGGAAAAAGAGATCTAATGATAGCCGTGCTATCTTATTACACTTGGACAAAAAATTGGAGTGCAAATCTATCATTAAGGCTAAGAAGAAGAAGAAGAGTAAAATAACTGCCAATAAATTAGTAAATGATGCTGATTCGAACATTATTATAAATATTAACTACCGTGTTCCAGCCTATTTAAATCAATTAAAAACGAAAATTTTTAATTTGATATTAATAAAAAACTGGTATGGATTGGAAGAGGAGCAGTTTATATTCGTCTAAAACAAGGACAGGATCCCATCAAAATAACCAGTGATACTGATATTGCCAAAATTACTCTAATAAACTAAATTCAGACCAGAGTGAAGTGTTTGCTGTTCATCATAAAACGTAAATTGCAGATGTTTTTCAGATTTGTCACTTCAACGCTCAATCATTGTACGCTTATATAGATGAATTTAGAGAATTTTTTAAAGACTATTTTTTTGATGTTATTGGTATAAGTGAAACATAGTTATGTAATTTTGTAGCTGATAGTCAAGTTGATTTATATTCATATATATTACTGCGAAATGATAGAGTTGGAAGAAGAGGTGGTGGAGTTGCTGTATATGTTAAGAATAACTTTAATGTTAATAGATTAGCCTGCTCTAATTATTTAGAAACTGGAGCACCGGAATATTTAGTTGAAGTATGGTTAGCAAATTTTGCAAAATTCTTGATAGCTGTAATTTACAGGCCTCCTTTAGGTGGTAACTGATTCATTTTATGAAGAGATAAATAAATATCTACCAAGATATAATCATTATATTATTATGGGTGATTTTTATATTAATCTACTTATTAATAATAATAGAATTCAACGTTTTAAAAACACCATACTTCAACATGGATTGCATATAGTGTCTTTTAAAGCAACTCATCATATTCTTGATTCTCATACGTGGCTTGATTTAGCTATAGTTGATGATAAAGATAAACTAATAAACTCTGGTCAGTCAATAGAACCATTTTTGTCTAATTATGATTTAATTTACGTAAATTACAAGTATACAAATAAGAAAAATAGTAAAAAAGTAATTGAATTTAGAAATTGGCATCAATCAGACATTAAATCTATGGAAAATGAAATTGAAAATTTCAATGTAATGGCGTTTGACTTTATAGATAATGTAGATTATAAAGTAACTTTATTAAATTCCTTTTTGATTTACTTAATAAACAAATATATACCAATAGCTAGAAAAATTATAAAGAGGTCTTCTGCTTCTTGGATAACAGGCGGTATAAAGTATATGATTAAAAAAAGTAATAGATTATATCGTTCTTATCGTAGAAATAATAATAAAGTTGTCTATTCAAAATATTCGAAATTACGTAGAAGAATTATAAAAAAAATTTCTTAAAATAAAGCAAATTATCTGTTAAATAAATTTACTATCGCTAATAATACGAAAGTTATATGGAGTGAATTCAACAAATTAGGTTTAACAAAGTCAAAAAATAATTGTGTGAGTCTGCCATTGGATATTGAGGGATTAAATGATTATTATGTTAATTTAAATTCAAATTCTGTATTTGTTCCTGATAATGAGAATATGATAGGTATCTCTAAATTCAAAAGGGGTTAGTTGAGTTTTAATTAAAAGAAGTAAATGAATATAGTGTAAGAAAAGCGTTGATAAAAATTACAACTAATGCCCAAGGACCAGATGAAACATCTATCAAAACATATAAGCTCTTTATTAATGTCTTATTACCATTACTTAAAAGTATTGTCAACTGTTCTATAACATCGAAGCAATTTCCTTCGCTGTGGAAATACTCATATATTTTGCCATTATCAAAAACTAAAATACCAGTGAGTTTTAAAGACTATAGACCAATATCAATTCTTTGTTCGCTGTCAAAAAGTCCTAGAGCGTATTATTTATGATCAAATTACTAAATATATGGATGATAACAACTTACATGATTTATCTCAGACAGTTTTCAGAAAAAGTCTTGGTACACATACTGCAGTTAATAAATTTACAGATGATATTAGATTAGGGTTTGATAATGGCAATATCACAGTAGCGGTGCTTTTTGATCAAAAGCTTTTGATTCAGTGAATCATAAATTGCTTTTAAAAAAGATACATCTTCTAAATTTTTTGAAAGATTTAACTGAATTATTAAATGCTTATCTTACTAATAGACTACAATCAGTGAAATATAATCAAAAATATTCATCATTGATGTTTAATAGCAATGATGTACCGCAGGGTAGTGTACTGGGACCATTGTTATTTGCATTGTATATTAATGATTTGCAATACTTTTTATCCTGTAAATATTTACTGTATGCTGATGACTTAGTGATCTATTTTACATGTAAAGTTAGTGAGATAAATGAATGTATTTCTGTTATAAATATTGAAGTAAGTAAATTAATAAGATGGTGTAACTTTAATTACTTGCAACTAAATTCGGCGAAGACCAAAGCAATAATTTTTAAAGGAAATAAGCGGATTAATCTGTCGATGGTACCTAATATCTACATAGATGATAAGTCAATTGAGTATGTTTATGAAATAAAATATCAAGGGGTAATATTTAATGACAAACTTTCCTGGTCAAGCCAAGTAACAAGTATGAGTAATAAAGCAATGCGAATGTTATATAGAGGGCGTTCCACGCCAAATCGGACACTATTTAGCTTTTGTATCTCGGATTTTTTTGAAACTTTTTTATCTTTTGGTATAGGTTGAAAGAGGCCCTCATGATTTTTTTTAAATTTTTTCCTGCAACCGTTTTCGAGATATCAAATTTTGAAACATATAGAGATTTTTTTTTCAAATGCCTACGACTTCGTGAAAAGTGGTTTAAATAAAATTTTCATAGACAAAATATGTTTGTTTTTTAGACATCTTTTCAGTAAAAAATAATTAAAAAATTTTTTGAACCACGCTACTATTGAAATTTTAAATTTTAAGTATAAATTGTCGATTTACAAAAAACACTTACTAATCGATTTTCCTCATAATTTTTCACAGCAAACTGTCACCTTTTCTACAACTTTTTCAGCGATGCTCATAATGGGATAACAATGGGATCTATTTTTTTTCGATTTTTTAAATTTCACATTCCGGTTTTTTTTAAAAGAAAAATGTGTAAAAAAAAATATCATGCTCAGGATTTACTATTGACAATTATCTGACACACAATTATCATCAAAATTTTCAAATTTTATTCCCACAGAAAAATTATTAAACATGTAAGGAAATAGATGTGAATTAGTAATAATTTTTCTGTGGAAATAAAATTTGAAAATTTCGATGATAATTGTGTGTCAGATAATTATTATATTTTTATATATTATATTATTATCTCTATATTTCGAAAACGGTTAGAGGAAAAAATTTGAAAAAAATCATGAGGGCCTCTTTCAACCTGTACTAAAAGATAAAAAAATTAAAAAAAAATCCGAGATGCAAAAGCTAAATGGAGTCTGATTTGGCGTGGAACGCCCCATAGATTAAAAATCAACAAAAAAATTTTTTCGGTATTAATGAAAAGACAATTGGCGTTGTCCTTAACATTACCTCATTATGATTATTGTGCGGTTGCCTTTATAGATATGCCTAGTGTGTTAAATATGCAATTACAGCGTTCATTTAATGCATGTGTAAGATACATACTAGGTACAAGCAAACATGAACATATGCCAACTTTTAGGCGACAATTAGGCTGGTTATCTATTGAGAATAGGAGGTTATACCTACTTGGTACTTTAAGGCCATTCTCCAAGGGTGCCCCCCACTTTTTTCCAAAAAATGTGGCGCTGCCTGGTGGCCGGCAGCCGCACTAAAAAAAGTACTAGAGCTGAAAAACTTTATAATTAAATTAAAATTATTTAGAATAAGCAGATGCAAAAAATATAAATTTTATAATGAATAAAAAAATTAAGATTATTTTTTTTAATCATTAGTTAGTTTAAGAAAAATTTAAAACCTGAGATTGGAAAATAATATTTTCATTGACCTTGAACTGTCAATATCATATTTATTTTATATGAGTAATTAAAAAATAATTTTAATATTTATCCAAAAAAGGCCAACGTACAAGTAATTTTAAAGACACGTAGAATATTCAAAAAATTACTTACAGTAATTATAAATACCCAGCTGAGCGTAGTTTCTTTAATAAATTTCAGCATTATATTTGCCATTTAGTAACTTTTTATTTTGACAGATGTAAACATCAGGTCTGTACTATTTTGTGGGCGCGTGCAGGGCGCTCAAATATTGTAGCGGGAAAAATTAAATTTTTTAAAAATTCATTTCTTTCAGAATTAGTAACCCTGGAGAGAATGAATTCGCCCAACTTATATATATATATATATACAATAACGTATGATTACATATGAGGTACATATAATTATTTATAATTATGTATGTGTATAACATTATCATATCAACATTTATATATACAATGTAAAAATCAAAATTGTAGATTTTTTTTTTACTTAAACTCTTTAATCTATGATTATGAAATCATTGAAAAAAATGCATGTACTTATATTCAAGAAACGATCAAATATTGGTCGTATTCACTTTCGTTGAGACTTATTTGACTGAACTTGTATAAAGATATTTCCGTTATTCAACAAATATTATTTGGCGAAAGTAAATAATTTACATTTGTGATTGTCTCTTGAATAAGTACATGATTTTTTTACAATGATTTAGTAATCATAGATAAGAACATAACTGAAAAACATCGGAATTTTGAAAAATTTTCACAAGACAGTTTATAGGAGATGAAATAGCCTAAAAAAAAAAGTCATACGGTATTTTGTGACAAGTCTCATAGTTTCGCCAAAATAGTCAAAAATATTTCAATTCTTCGTACTTTAAACTTTAACTTGATAATACTTATGAACTGGTCGATTTATCAAAAAATTATAAGGGCCTTTTTTTATAGCACGTCGAATTTCTATAAAAAATGTATATAAATCTGTTCGACCTATCGATCTGCTCATAAGTTATAACTCTTGAAAAAATAATTTTCTGATCGATTCTAAGGGCTTGACACTGAAATAAAAATAACTAGAAAACAATGCGGAGTTTCGAAAAATTTTATGCGTCATACATTGTCAGGAATAAATTTACTGATTAAAAAAGGGCTATGACTTTTTGTGATAAGTCAGCTTGTTTCGCCGGAAAAGTAATAAGACCTCAAAATTTACTATGAATTTGTCTTCAAGCTTAAATTACTTTCTCGAAGTCAAGTTAGAGTAATTTTCGAAATCTTTTTACTTTTTCGGCGAAACTATCGGACTTACCATAAAACGTCATAGAATCTTTTTTGTAGATAATTTTATTTTCTACAAATTGTAGTAACAGTTACTATCAGGATGGTAATATTTACTATCAGGGTGATAATATTTACTTCTGCAATAAATTTCGTAACAGTTACTATCAGGATGGTAACAATTATAATTTCTGATGGTAACTGTTACCATGTGGATTATAAATATAACTATTTAAAATAATATAATAATGAACTCTAGTTACTATACAGGATTGTAACAATTATCATAAATATATGGTGAATATTACAATCTACATGATTTATATACAATCATGTAGATAATATTTACTACTATCTGATTGATGGTAGAAATTTTTACCATAGCTAGATAGTAACTCCTATTATTTATTTACTGAGTGTAAGTTTTCGAGTTCTCACATACGCTAAATCTTTTTTTTTAATGATTTTCAAAGCAACTAAAGAAAATTTCAGCTACCGTTAAAAAAAAAATTTCATTTTTGCGGGCACAATGAGATACTTCCTTTCGAACGAAATTTAATATTAAAATCAATTATGATTCATCAAATTAATAATCAATTATTAAACAACTACGGTACATATCTTCTTTTAATACTTTTTTAATGATACGAAATTCAATTAATTGATACCAATAAATAAAAAATCGCGTGACCTTGACAAGTCCGTTGTAAAGCACAACCTCTCCGCTTCGCGTTCGAGGCGTGCAAAATAAAATTTTATTATTACTATTTCTGAAAGAAATGAATTTTTAAAAAATTTAATTTTTCCCGCTACAATATTTGAGCGCCCTGCACGCGCCCACAAAATAGTACAGACCTGATGTTTACATCTGTCAAAATAAAAAGTTACTAAATGGCAAATATAATGCTGAAATTTATTAAAGAAACTACGCTCAACTGGGTATTTATAATTACTGTAAGTAATTTTTTGAATATTCTACGTGTCTTTAAAATTACTTGTACGTTAGCCTTTTTTGGATAAATATTAAAATTATTTTTTAATTACTCATATAAAATAAATATGATATTGACAGTTCAAGGTCAATGAAAATATTATTTTCCAATCTCAGGTTTTAAATTTTTCTTAAACTAACTAATGATTTAAAAAAATAATCTTAATTTTTTTATTCATTATAAAATTTATATTTTTTGCATCTGCTTATTCTAAATAATTTTAATTTAATTATAAAGTTTTTCAGCTCTAGTACTTTTTTTAGTGCGGCTACCGGCCACCAGGCGGCGCCACATTTTTTGGAAAAAAAGTGGGGGGCACCCTTGGAGAATGGCCTTAATTTATAAGTATCTATATCTAAACAACTTAGGGCTTTTTTCAGATAAATTAATATTCGAAAATCATATGTATTGATTGAAAGTTGATCTAAATAAAACCAACTCATTATGGGTACCACCATTTCATACTAATTACTATCAGAAATCATTTCTGATAACTGGCATTAAATTCTGGAATTCGCTGCCTAAAGATATAACATCAGCTGATAGTTTAAGTATTTTTAAGAAATTATGTTTTAAGTATTTAATGGTATCGGAGAAAAATATTTAAAATTTGATAAATTGTATTATGTCTCTTTCTAATTATGTCTATAATTTTTATTTTTATTAATAGCATATTGTATGTATGATCTGCTGGCGTGTCTTTCTTTTATGAAAATGGGCTCTGACGGGATTAATCCTAGAGTCGTTATTGTTTGTACTAATTCTGTAAATCAGTATAAATGAATGAATAAATAATTAAATAATGTTGTTCAGATTAATCTTGTACCTTAACAAATATTTTTTTTTTCGTTTTTAATAAATAATTTTACCTTACCCAAGATTCGAACTTAAACCGATCACGGGAGACTTCCCGAGTCAAAATTTTGAATGTGGATTTGCCCTCTATATTCTAAATCAGGTTATTGAGGCTGAAATTATGGTTATATGAGGATATAAAGGGTAAAATCATATACTGAGAAAAAAATTTTCTTCTAACAACTAAGGTAAGTGACCCCTCTATTGGCGAGTTAGGCGTATTTTTTTGTCGAATTAAGAATTAAAATATAAAAAGACAATTCATGTATAAAACAGTGATAGAACGTTGAAGCGTATACATTCAACTTCAAATTAAAAAAGAATATATATAAAAATATTTATTAGAAATTCAATAATGAATAAAAATAACTTCAATTTCCGATGTTCCCGCTATTGGCCTAGCTGTCCCCTCAATCGGCCACCTTTTAGATAAAATTTTAGCTGATCGGATGTATATAATTTATTTTCATCTATTATAAATATTTATATTTATTTTGAAATATAACTTAATCAATTTGTTTATTGATTTTGACATTAAAAAATTAAATTGACTATTTTGCATATAAATAATAACCTCAAAAAAAATTAAACTAAGGTGGCCGATAATGCATACAGAGGTAATTTTTTTGTATCTATATTCGGCCACCCTATTTTTATCACAAATAAGGTAAAAATCATTAAATTTTTAACTCCTGAAATTACTATGAAACGAGCTAATAAGATTACAGAAAAAAAATCCGACTTTTATTGTTATTTTTAATTAGTAATCGGTTATTGAAAAAACAAGAATACTTAACCTCCCTGATAAGAAACCACGAGAAATCGCGTCTGACGCACTACTTTTTTTTTTTTTTTTTTTTTTCATTAAAAAATGACTGTTTACAATAATCAAAGTATTGTAACGGGTAAAATTTGGGTTAGTTTAAATCACAAAATTAGTAGTTATTAATTAATTGATGTTTTAAAATGAACCTGGGAAAAATCGAAGACACAGAACAAAGAAAAGATGAACCAGTAATTAGTTATAAACTAAATATGATAAATTTAGTAATTATCCAATATTATTAGTCAAGTATTAATTTATACCAATGAGAATAGAACTGGTTCAATGAAATATTCCAGTAAATTAATAAGCAAAGTTAGAACCAAAAGCTATGGTTTATTTTGACACAAACTACCCCTTTTAGCTCGTGTACAGCTCGCCGGAGTCCAGGGTGGAAAACAAAAGAGGTCTTCAAAAGACAGACAGCTTCAAATATATCAATAATTCAAGACTTTATTTAAACAAAATTTTTTGCATGGGCTTCGAAAGACAAAATTCACTTACCTGGTCCAGTCGGACTCCTGGTAAGTAAGCTTCCTGAATGTTGGCCGAGAATGGTCTTCCACTGCAACCTCTCGAGAAGACTAAGTTGCCGATACGGGCTTGGATGAGCGTTTTTATTACTTGACCCATCCACCACACATATGAGAAGAATAATTTCTATCGCCCTCTATCGTCGATTGCGTAAGTGTGGCGATTGAAAAATTATTCTAAGTCCCTGGGCGAATAAATCAAAGGGAAACAGAAAACGACAAAATAATATTCAAGAGACTGAAATTCTTCTAAGTTCTGAGCGATAAAATCAACGAGAATTGAAAAAAAAATAATATAAACGCAATATAAAAATGATTTGAAAGAAAAAGAATGTGTTTAGAGAGAGAAATAATATTAAATACTCAACTATACTTTTAAAACAATATACATGGAACGTACGCCGAACGAATTCAACTTATTATAACAATATACCTCAGTGTCAATTATTTATCAAGCAAATACCGCGATCAACTCTACTGAAGGACCAGCGATAGCCGATGCAACAAATGAAGATACAACTGACTTACCGGCGTTGACAACAATTAACCTCTGGAGCATTTGGATAATAACTATCACATGAACTATATTTTTACTTTATATAACAGAATATCAATTATCCAAATTAAATAAACTTTAACTATGTAATTATTTCATTAAGGCAACTGGGCCAGAACAATTTACTCAAAATTAATCACGGACAACAACACGTCCTACCTTCACAAAATCCCGGTCCTCTCTGACTATATTTTTCATTGATTTTTCCGAGGGAGGGTAATCACTCACGTGTTATCCCCTCTCATGACCTCGGACCCGAAATTATTAATTAAAATAAAACATATAAACTTGTCACACGACCTGAGTTATATCATAATAATAAATTGAATAATATTTCCTATCTATAAACATAAACATAATCATTACTATCTCTTTCAAATTTTAAAGTAATAATTAATTTAGTGCACCACGTGGCTAGATAAAAATATTGATTTTTATCCCAACTATATCGACTTACTCTTCCTTCGGTCGATATTTTTATCTATAATATACGCGCACGTGTGCAAATAACTGAAATGAAAATATCGATTAAGTACATAATTTTCAGAATAATTATCAAAACATATATATATAAACATAATAAACAATAATATCAATAAATCCATAATTAAATCATACTAAAATAATCTATCAAAATAATATAAATATTTGAACAATAATAAATTTTAATAAATAAATGCGCCTGATTTGAGCTAGGAGGTGTTGTCAAATTTACGGCGAGATGCAAAAGCGCGCGCATCGATTCACGTTTGAATCGCTACGTGACAAAAGTATCTTAAAATTCGAATGATTAGCTTTAATTTTCACTGTAATACTTGATTTTATGAAGCATATTTTCTAACAGTTTGATGATATCTAAAATGTCACAAAAAATAAAAACAACTTGGTCTTGCAGCTTAGTCTTCTAATAATTTCTAATTGATAAGGCATAACTCATTTCCTTGAAATTCATATTTAAGCTTACAAAATAAGTATTAATTACACTATTGTAGCTTTATTGTATTTACATAAGAAATCTCCCTTTCCATTCCGGGTAAGGCCGGATGGCTCTTTTTTTTCCCTTTGACTTCGCTGGCTCGGGACTTAAAATATTTTTCACTCGGCGCGCATTCATATTATCATACTATACACTTGTACAAATGTAATATCACACAAATCTTAGTAGTAATGATCACAATAGCAATTTAGTCATAGTAATAAGAAATTAATGTAATTAAATAATAGTAGTAATCACGTTTAGTATAGTCATAGATATAAGAATTAACCGTAGCATCAATTCTAGTCATATTTAAATTATAATAGCTCATAGGAAATAGTAATACAAATAATAGTAATAAGTAAAAATAGTGTTACATACTGGATAATTTCCAATATTAATTAAAATATTTTTGAATATTTAATTTTCTATTAATGTCCAGGTCATCGATTATTTTATGAATTATTATTTTCGCGATTTAATGTGTAGTATCGCGCGACCCGGTCTCCATATTGTTTATTAAGATGCAGGATTTGGATAATCCTGGACAGCCGGTGGCAGTGCCCAGAACTGGATAAATTATTAGGCAGCCGGTATCTGCGCCCAATATTTACTTGATGATTTTTGGATTATTGGGCTGCCGGTAGCTGTGCCCAATATAACCATGGAGTCGTAGGATATTGGGCTGTCTAATGTCAGCCCAAAATAAGGTTGAATTAAATTAGGATTAATTGTATAGTTTACTAAGAATAGAGAGCAGAGGTTCGAGCTCCATGAGCTCTCTCGTAAGACTGACTATTTAATCGTTATAAAAATATAATAAAGCCAACAGAGTTGATAAAATGTTGACGCTGCATCTCAGGTTCCCTGTGAAAGAATCGTCGTGGCCCGGGTCTCATGCGTCGTCATCTGTTTAGACTATCCGCGAGTCACGGCGATCCCCTTATCGCAAGAGATTTCCGTTACATTGTTGGCGATGAATAAAAATAATATCGCCAACTAAACGTTTATTAACTTATTTATCATTTTAAAAAGTGTCGAACCATTTATTCGCCCATCACGGTGAATAAATAATTCGAGACTTCAAAAAAAATTTTTCTAAAATTTTTATTCAAATTTAATTAAAGCCAGAACGTAACATTAGTAATAAGTAAATCACAAAAAAAAACACTGGTTCGTTCTCCCACCATCACAGTATGTTTAATCTAAACTAGATTAATTTGACTTTTTTTTAAAAAACTATTTACGCATTAAGACGTCCTTATTGTGAAAATATATCGATTTTTCGACTAAGTGGCCGATAAAGAGGGCCTGGCCGATAGAGGGGTCACTTACCTTAAATTTTAGTTATGACAACAAAATGAATTGATTGCTCATTGCCAATCATATATTTAGTTGTTTTAACTAAATATTTTATAATCCACCAACAAAACAAATTATTAGAAACTAAAAAATATTTAGTAAAGATAATTACGTGTTACCCTCGCGGTTTTGAATCACCCTGGAAACACGGTGGTATCACGGTGGATCCACGGCGGTTACACGGTGGGTTTTTTATCATGTTATCACCATGATTTCACGTACACCGTGTAACTATCGTGGAAACACCGTGTAACCACCGTGTATACACAGTGATAAAATGGTACAAACCCACCCTGTAATCACCCTGGATCTACCATGATTCTATCGTGTTTCCACTCTCAGGGTGTTTCCAGGCTGATTCAAAACCGCGAGGGGAAATAGCAAGCATAGAATGAAATTGATTACCTGTATAGCTTATAAAGTAGTCATAATGAAATATATATGTGAGCCCCAGAGAATGAGTTATTTATAATAATTAAATATTATTTTGAATTGACATAATATTTATTTAACAATTAAATAAATGCATATTTAGAAAAATAGTTTATTTCCTTGGCACGTACTTTTTTTTGTGCTACTAGCGTACATGTTTCGCGCGCAAGCGCGCTCGTGTCGTTTTTCATATATTTATTTTAATGTATATTTTCCTGTGGTTTGTATATATTTTTTTTGCTTTTGACCAATCACGTTACGAATAAATTGATGCCACATATATCTCATCTCAGTTTTAATATGGGGTTACCAAAATTGTTCAGAGAAACATTAATATTAAACATTAATGTCATAGTGTAATACAGGATACACCGGAATATAATAATCCTGAAATAAGTTTCTTACCACGGACACTACAAGTGGTAGGCACGATCTAGTGGCAAGCACCGAACTACTCCCGCTACTGCTGCATAGCACCAGAACTTTTAAAATCAATAATCATTAGGTTTAAATATATATTTATTAACTTCGAACAAATACCTGTGAAAAATGAATCATACATAGCCATGCATGGCTGTATATTGTTCATGTATGAAGCATATATAGCCATTCATAGAGCATATATGCCCATACATGGAACATATATGGCCATACATGGGCATTCAAACTTTTTTAATATAGTCGTGCATGACCATATATGAATCATACGAGGCCGTATATGGCCATACATGGTTTTGTATGGCTATATATGCCCATGTATGCCCATGATTAATCAAACATATGTGGCCATATATGGCCGTATATAGTCCATGTACGGCCATACATGGTCATACATAGCCCTGTATAACTATATATGGCCATGTATGTCTGCGATTAATTTAACATATATGACCATGTATGGCCGTATGTGGTCCATGTATGGGCAGATATGGCCATACATAGAAACGTATGACTATTGAAGTGTATAAAAAAATGATTTTTTTTTTCAATTCTCATAGTCTTAAAAGTTTCTTTGAGACCTAAAAAAAATCATCCTAAAAAATCAGCTCGATATCTCAAAAATTGAGGTGGCGGTTTACAAGTTCATTTTCCCATTTGAAATACATGTCAAAAAAATTTTTTTTTAGTTTTTCGAGGAAAAATCAAAGAAGAATTTTATTTTTCGGATAATAGTGGATACAGTCTAGATAGCATACAATACTGTCTGAAATTTTTCTTTTACAGAAAGAACTCTGTTCTATCCCAGAGAGTTGCCATTGCTATATTGTTTTTTCCGTGTATGATATACATTTCTTAAAATAGAAATCTTTTTGAAATAAACTATATTGAATATAATTTCAACCATATATTTACCCGTGAAAATGAAACATATATTGCCATGCATTACGCTTTTTGAGATTATGTTGACGTAATAAAATTTAGTTGTTTCAAATGAATTTTAATTTAACAGAATTAACCAAAACAATTTAACTGTCCGAAGAGAAATTTTTTCTCAGTGTATTCGAGTAATAAAGTAAGCTATCGAGTAGAACTGTAAATCTGACCTAATTTCGGGAGTTTTATTCGCTTATACCAAATATAGGGTATAACAGGGCTAGGCTGTTACTCTGGTCGTCCTTAAATTACCTTTTTAGGGCGCCACTGGAAGTGATAACGGCCTCCCAGAACCGGATCTTAAAATCTTCAGGGTCGGTGTAATTTTATTTAATTGTAAGAGAAGGATGAGGAAGGATAACTTATAAATAATTTTCTATTTCAATTCACAAGTTAAACCTTTTATTTTCTCATAACCTAATTGACCTTTATAATTTAACTTCACTTATGACCTTTTTATAAACCTTATATTTTATACCTTTTATAAACCTTATAACTTCTAATATAAACCTTATTACATTAAACCTTATAAACCTTATGACATTAGACCTTATAACCTTATGACATTAAACCTTATAACCTTTATAACATTAAACCTTATAACGTAAAATCTTATAACCTTTATAACTTCATTAACCTTATAACCTTTTATTTACTTGCCCGCAATAATTTTATTTAATAAAATCAGCCAACTACCTTTGGCGTTACCACACACTCCCACTCTGGTTAAAAATCGCTTAACCTTCGCGATACTTAATTACTAACATTTCAATAAAATCAGCCAACTACCTTTGGCATTACCACACACTCACACACTCATTGATTAAAAATCGCTTAACCTTCGCGACGCTTAACTACTAATATTTTCCCTTAATTTCTTATGTATTTCACTCACACACTCACTCTGTCCCCTGGACTTATTTAATACACTGAAATTTTAAATCAATTTTCCCGCAATTAATAAATTTAATTAATTTAGAGAATTATATAATTATTAATTAATTTATTAATTGATTTTCCCTACTTACTTTATTGATTACTATTTCTTTTCAATTTCTTATCACTTATTTTACTTCAATAATAACACGACCTTGACTCAGAAATTTAGTAACGCGTTTCTTCAGGTACTTTAATCACCGCGATAATTCTTCTTATTTTATTTACGCCTTTTGCTTAATTAATTATAATTTCTTTAATTACTTAAATTTTTCTATTTAATTTACCAACGACCCTGACCACGGATCTCTCTTATCTTTCCGGGACAGTTTTAATTGATTTTATTTATTTCAATAATTTTATTAAATTTTATTTATAAGTAATTCATAATTGTAGCGGCTATGACTAGATTCGACAGTTCCGGTGCGCGCGTCACTCGACCCACCTGGAAACTTCTAGAACAATTCCGGCTACCTGCCTGGAAATATTTTTTCGCAATGGCTCCGGCTACCTGCCTGGAGTTAATTAATTACTAAAATTTTATAATTATATCCGAATTTAATTTATTAATTTTCTTTATGAAATTAATTTAATTCGCGAGAATTTTATTTAGACGCGACGATCTTAAACGTATGCTAAGTATCTAATAAAATTTTTCGGCTTCCCGCCTGGAATAAATTTTATAAATACCTCTACAATTAACTCTCCAGATTTTTTCGTCGTCGTGTCTTTGTCCGGTTCAGTCTAATTATTTGTCCTTGTTCTCGTTTGGTCTAATCTGGTTCCGTCTCTCTCTCTCTTTTTACTCTCCTCTCTCTCTCTCTCTCTCCTTACTCTCCTTTAACCTGTTACAATCAGACGCAATCAGTAATGTTTATAAAAATACCGGCTAACTGCCTGGTATTTGTTATAATTAATTGAAATTTTCATCGCTTGGTTCCACAAAAACTCAAGCTATTAATTAATTAATTACCTGTTATAATTATTTTCGGCGTCTATTATGGCGTCGGTTGTCTCGTCACTCTGTTCTTTCCACCTCTCTATTCGGACGTCCCGATGGTTAATGCCCGATTCTCATTCCGGTCCCCGTTTATGATTGCTCGTTCACTCTTGACTATAGTTGTCCTTTTTTCTCTCCTACTTAACTCTAGGTGGGGTCGACGGTCGAGCAAGTGAAATTTCTATTTCCGGACGACTAGTCGCTACCTACCCGGAATACCCGAAGTGGTAATGTCACATGACCGACAGTGCGCATAATAGATTTTATTTGAATTTACTTAAACGCGGTAAATACGAATTTACCCCGTTACAAGGGTAAATTCATATTCAGCAGGAATGTTAAAATACCCTCCAAAACCTACTTTTTAATTATAGAAGCGATTGTTATTGGATCTTCGTTGGTAGACAAGGGGAACGAAGGGGGTATAAACTATAAGATTAAAATGACTGCTATAGTCGCGATTTTTGAATAAAAAATGTTACAAATATTTATAAATTAATTTATAGTATAATGATAAAACAAAAATAAACAATCGCGCTAGAAAAAAATTAAGAAAAATTAATATCGGAATTAATTTGTATTTCCATGAAAATTGGTGATCGTTATCAATAGATGTGCCAGTTAATACTAAAAAACTTGAATAAAATAATTGTATTAAAATATATTAATAATAAATAATAAAAATTTTAACGAAGTCATTATTCTAAATATCTAAATTTATTTCAATTTATCAAAACTTATTAAATTAAAAATGAATATTTATAGTTTCAATGTATATTTATAGTTTTCATCTTACACAGTTGAAAATTTTGTGTTCTTGTGTATAAAAATTCAATGGTTCAATATTTCGTGTCAATTATTTGACACCATCGAGTGTATATTTGACTAAAGTTGAATATCCCTGACGGTCCTGAATCACGGGGTATTACGGTGAATCACCGGGAATCACCGTGAACGCTCACTGTGATGTTACCGTGATTCACCGCGATTCACCGTGATTCACGGTAGCATCACGGTGATTTACCGTGAGAGTTCACTGTGATGTTGCGGTGAATCACAGTTAATCGACGTGAGATCTCACCACGATGTCGTAGATCACGTTGATTTCGCAAAAATCACGGTTATTGTATAAAAAAAATCGGTCTGTCGGTTGTCTCTGCGGGCCAGCCCCAAAACTTCCCGCCAAAAATTCCCAAAATTTAGAGCTCTTTGAGCTCGAAAAATTGTTGTGGATATATTTTCGAGCTCCTCGAGCTCGAAAATACTTTTGTATGCCTTCATTTTCGAAAAAATAGTATATTATACACCTAGGAAAGTAAAGTAAGAAATGTCTCAGATAACATGTAATCTTAACAAAAAACATGTGATCTGAGGCTTTCTTATTTACTTCACGAGGAGTTGCTAATATTTTTCTCGTCGATGGAGGCAGAACGCGGCAACTTCGTTTTGCACAGCGGGACGAAAGTTGACGCTTTCCGCCCGGAGGCGAGAAAAAACGTTTTTTACCATTTTTTCTCAAACGATATCTCTCGAACGAATAAACTGATTGAGACGTTTAAGGTGGTAATCGACGTGTTTTATTGAGTTCTACAACTGATCAGATTTTAAAATGGATTCATCAAGTCGTTCTTGAGAAATTTCACAAAAAACTAAAAAAAAAATTTTTTTGAATTTTTTCGTTAATGGTTTCTCTTAAACGAATGAACCGACTTCGATGGTTGAGGTGGCATTCGACGCGGCTTACAAAGTTTTAAAGCTGAGTAGATTTTGGAATTAATCCATTCAGCGAATTAAAAGTTATCCAAAAAAAACATTTTTGAAAAAATTTTATTTTTGAAATATCTCCGAACGTACTCTACCGACTAAGCTCAACTTTCCAGTGCTTATAGTATTTAACAAGTCGCGTCGAATAACACCTCGACAATCAAAATCGGTTCATCCGTTCAAAAGTTTCAGAATATTTACATACGTACGTATGTACATACATACATACACTCGGACATCATCTTGAAATTAGTCAGAATAGCTTCCGAGAACCTCAAAATGTCGACATCTGTTGGAATATCGATTTTCACAAATCGGGGTGAAACTAATAACTTCCCGAATGCTTGAAAATTTGCAATTTTCTTAGCGGAAAGTTAAAAAGGCAATACATTATGAAATCTCGATGGGGTAGCAGAATTTTACAAAAATTCACCGTAAATCACGATAAATCTCCTGGTTTGATTATAGAACATCACCCTGATTAAAAATACTCATTAAAAAGTATTGAAAAAGATAAGAATTGAATCGTTTTGAATACTTTCTATACCCCAAGGTTTCCATCTGGACATAAATTTAATACTTTTCAATCATATTGAGTCCAAAAATAATATAAGAATTTCTGAACTTCCGAGAAATTGAAAAAGAGCCAAAAGAATTGATATTTTCAATCTTTTTCAATACCAAAATAGTTGCATATTTCTGGTTAAGACTTAGATTGAAAAAGATTCAAATGAATTGTCAGTTTTCAATCGTTCTTAATACCAAAATAGCTCCATATTTCGGGTTAAGATTGGAATTGAAAAAAATTCGAATCAATTAAAATTTTGAATCTTTCTGAATACTTTTCCGTAACAAAATAACATCACATTTTGGGTCACGTGTCGGATTGAAAAAGATTCAAATGAATTGACATTTTTGAATCTTTTTGAATCATTCTCGATACCAAAATAGTTCGATTTTTCGGATCGTGAGTAGGATTGAAAAGAATTACAACTAATTGACGTTTTTGAATCTTTTTCAATACCAAAATAATTCCATATTGGGAGGTATTGAAATGACGAAACATTGAATTCCTTTTTCAATACATTCGAATTTCATTTTGAGAATTACAAAATACTCAAATGATCACAATTTCAATATCATTCAATACTTTTCAAAACCTCCGTATGGATTGAAAAGAATTGAAACAATTTTAAATTCTTTTCAATGAGATTCACCGTGAATAGACGTGAATCACCGCGATATTACCCCGAATCACCGTAAAAGCTCACCGTGATATCACGCACACATTCACGGTAATTTACGGTGATTCACCGTGAATTACCGTAATTTCACTCTATTGGCGTGATTTACTGTGATTCACCTTATATCACGGTGAATGTGGACCGCCGGGGATGTGTTGTCTGAGGTTAACAAGTTTTTTAAGTTGATAAGTTTATGAGTAATCAAAAGAACACATTTTTTGTGTTAACTCAAATTTAATACAGAAGAACGGTTGACTAAATTCCGAGAATTTATACGGTGTGAGGTGGAGATTTATGACATATTATTTTTGTTAGCTTAACACACAAAAAAAATGTTACATACCCTTATTAAAAGAAACGATTTAGTGATTAGAAAAAAAAAATTTTAAATACCTTTGAATACTTTCAAAACTTTCAAATCGCCCTTCTTATAGGCATTTAACATTACAAATTGTTTTAAATCACTTCTTTTAATAAGGGTATTATAGACAACATTTAATTTGTGCAGATACTAACCATGTCAGAAAAGCATCTTTATGTTATCTAAAGAAAGATATCTCTTAGAGGCTGTCACGATATTTAAATATCGTGGCAGTCTCACATCAGGTCGGTGGGCAACAGATGGCAGCACACGCTGCTCACACGTCTTTTCATTTATTAATATTATGATTATTTTGTTTATATGTAAAATTTTATTTTAATTACTACGCTACTTATACTTAATGGATTTATTATGTGTAAACTGCGATGAACTCATGAAAATTCACTGATTATTTTGAGAATACAAGTAAATTTTATGAGGCTGGGGAGATAATTAGTCATTTCATTTATATGCTTGTAGTTTTTGGTTGATCGGCGCATGCGCGTCGACGCAACAGTTGGCATCGAGAAATTTACTTAATTATGAATGAATTTAGGATTGTTATGAATAAATCATCGGTGGATTTTGCATTACATGGACGTTATAATTAGGACATAGGAAAGCAAATGGACATTTACCGTCGGGAACTAGCGAAGTTACACAGTTGACATCGAGTAATTTAGTATTGCTACTGGTCAAAATTAACATGCGACAGAGATAGCTCTCCATTGGTTAAAAGGAGAGATAAACACAAACATGGCGCCGGCTGAGGTGCCGGCGTGAGATTCACGTGCTGCCATGGTCAGACGTGGATAAACAATTGTACGGGCAGGGTGTGCTGCTATATAGTAATATCTATCATTAAGACGCCATTTGAGATAGTGCGTAAATATTTAATAAAATAGCCATCAGAGTTAGCCTTATTATTTTGCAAAAAAAAAAAAAACTTGTTTACTCATCGAGTGATTGTTAATAATACCCAATGGAGCCTGTTCGTCGGTTATATTACAACGACGACTGTAAGTTCCTTTGGTAATTCATTGGCGTGTAACTTTGCTTTCCCGCGTTGGTGGCCATTTGCGATCGTGTGAGCATAACTGAGATAACGATTCTTTATTGATAAAATTTACAGGCATATGAGGAAATGAGTGGTTATTGAGCCCAGTGGATGTTCAAGTTTTGATCGAAAATATTTATTATTGTTTATTAAAACCGGATATTAATTCTGGGAAATATTTTGATATTATTATTATTTTATGTCACGTGGTCAATATTAATTTTGGTTGTGACAAACATATGCGACTGGGTTTTCAATATATTATACTTGCTAAGTTATTATTCATTATTAATTTGAGTTATTATTATTATAATTATTTTCTGGTGCGTATTATTATTTTATTATTTTATTTATCACGTGAGAGTGATGCAGAGGTGTAAATATCATTTGTAATTATTTTGATTCAAGACCATCCCATAACTATTAGTTGGGTATAGCATAATATTATTTTGCGAATGCTGTAAAAATTCACCATGGAAAAATTACTGGAAATTTCTATTGGAAATACTTTAAATTCCTATGTGAGATTATTTTATTTAATATTTTCTATGATCACATGTGAGTGATATAATACTTTATACTTATTGAAGTAGTATTTTGAGATTGTTATCAGTTCAGTACATTTATTTCGTTTGTTTATATTCACGTGCGAGTGAAATTATTATTTACTATTATTTATATTTTCCGAAAATCACCGGCGAGTGATTATATTTTGTACGTTCGATGAATTATTTTGCGGCTGATATACTTATTGTTTATTCAGTATTATTATTTTGATTATAATTTTGGTATACGCATACTATCTTTATTTTTGTTGTAAGTGAACTAATATTATTTTTTTGATATTATTTATGTGAGTATTCGATATATTTGATTAATTAATTTATTAATTAAATGATAATTAAATGCAAATGGTCAGCAACTCGGTATTATTTAATTTTATTATTTTAATTACTGCTATCTTTTTCTTGCTATCCTATTCCTAAATCTGACAATCGCTATCCTCTCATTTATTTTATTTTCATTTTCATTTTCTCCGTTGTATTTATTTTGAGTAAATTTTGTTCGTGGAGGCACACGAACTGGCGCCCAACTAGGTTGTCTAACCCAGCCTGAGTAGAGCTGTGTGTCCAGGGAGATTCGGGATATCTTCAGGTAGGACTTTGGTTATTATTACTTTATTTTCAGTTATTTTTCACCAACGGAGAGCCATAACGGCTACTGAGCGCCAACCACACTCCGCCGTGGGACGCGTAAAATAGTACGGAACGTTATAAGGCCAGACAAATGTTATCTTTTTGACAAATTTTTAGGGATATCGATTTATCGAAATCTAAAAGATAACCTTACGATAACTTTCGTTGATGTCCTTATGAGGTCAAAAAATATCTTTTTGTAAACGTTTGATCATAACCTAAATTTATTAGCTGACGTTTGGTATTCATATATTTTATGTTTAGTTTAGTCTAACCTACAAAATAGGTATACGTGCAAAAAGTGCGCGATAAAAAATGTTCTTCAGAAAAACATTTAAAGAATTATTTGCGAGCCAAAAATATAATCATTTACGAAAATTCTTAAATAATTCAATAAACAATTCTAATCTGTAGGAACCTCAGATTATTGGGCCTCAATCATTAAACCCTGAATAAGAAAAGTGATTTAATCCATGCTAAGTGTATATGTATATATTAGTCGATTAAAATTGCTTTGAATTATTTCGAATCGTTTTGAATCATTTCAAATAATTTTTCGTAATTACCCAATGAATAAAGATTTTGTCTAATCATATATGATCATGCTTAATTGTCTATATATGATCAGATCCGAAAATTGGCCAGATCTGATTATATATAGTCATATATGATTAGATATAATCATGCATAAACGAATATAGTCATTTTTAGAATCTCATTTAGAATAACTGTAAATTATCAATTAGGAGATTTAATTAGGATGTATTGTCTTCATCAATCTAAATGTCGGTTAAATTTAAATTAAAAAAAAAAACTACTATCCGTTGACTACTACTTTACTACGTCACCCGTCTAATTAATGTCCTAAGCCGATGCTGCTCAACTTTCGTGATCGCTGGATAGTATTCTGATTCTCTAGTCTGTTATGAACTTACAATAAAGAAAAGTTTATGGTATTACTTAACTCAAATAATGAAATTGATACACATCCTACGTAAATAATGCCTAATCATGAATTTAATTTTGTACGTTAATTACAATAGAATTCATTACATAGATATAATGAAATCTATTTATCTATAAACTTATTAATATTCGTATATAAATCAATATCGATTAATACTTTTAAATTGCTGCCGAAACCTTTGAACATTTTTTAAGTACCCTGTTGAAAAAATCCTATAGAAACTATTAGGTTCCGGTCATAATCCGATTTAAGTTCCCATAACCTATCTGAACGGAAAAAAGTTCCATTCTATTGATTTATGGGAATGTATAGGAATAGATCAGGTTTCAGAACTTAACTGACTTTTCCTCAATGGAATGTATGAGATTTAATGGGCACGAAAAGTTATATTCATTTCTATACAAAATAACTGATAAAATATCTATCAGAATCGAAGAGAAATACCTTAGACCACTTTTATGTCAGCATACTCAGGTCTTGATTGATTTATTTTTCTGCTAGTTATTTCATTTTTTCTTATAGTATAAGGTTTCAATCAGAGTTGTCATCACCGAACTCTATATGTTTTCAGAAGAAGTTTCTACTTCATGTTTTGAACAATTTTTAATTGGCATAGCATTTGGCAAAGATATGATTTTATGGGAATGCATAGATACTTATTCTACAAAATTACGAATTTTTTCATGAAACTTAATCTGCAATCACTGTGTCAAAAACACAATACATTCCTATTGGATTTTTGATTTGTTATTGGAATGAATCTAAAATATCTCAGTAGTTATTACAAACTAAATGTATATGTTTTTTTTCTCGTTTATTTTTAATCAGTGAATAATATTAATGAATCGTTCGATTTTAATATAGTTATCGACACGTAATAAAGTTATATTTGATTGGCTAAAACCTCATTGCTTTTAGTCGTGTTTTATTTGAATTCTCTAAACTTTTTCTCATGCCATCTAATCAGATTTTGTACAGATGCTTTTGATACATAATTTATTAGTATTGTCACTATCGAGAATTAAAGCGTTAAAATGACTCTATCATCTCTATGCCAGTATTTTTACATTTTAGCTTGGCGTTGCATAAGAATGTATCAGTTTCTACTTCAGACATATTATTACAATATTTTCTACTAGATTGTTTGATGCAAGTCTAATAATAACACTCTTGAGATTTTACTAGATAACTCCTGACAAAGATTTTGAGCTTTTGAAATCGACAGTTTATTTGTATACTAAACGGTAACTATTATTTTAGAACGAATACATTATATTTTGGAGTTTTTCGTAATTGATGTCAAAGCTATTTAGATGATAATGTCGAAAATGTTATTGATTTATAAGTTTAAAATTAAAAGCTCCAATTGAATCCGATTGAATCTGATAGAAAGTATCTGGGAAGACACTCAATCAGAATCCTATTAGTTTTGATGCGAAACAAATTTTCAATCAGAAATGTTCGGGAGCGTTCGAGGTCTCTGATTGAATTTCAATCGGAAAAAATATTTTTTAGTTTTTGATGGAACCTGATTAAAATATTTCAATAAAAAAATAATAGTTTTAATTTTCGATTATTTTCCGATTGAATCCGATTGGTATATGGGTGATTCCGTTCTAACTGTGATTTTTTTAATTAAAACTTTTAAGATTTTAAAGTTAAACTTTTTCAATTTTTGTATGCACATTATTCATCTATTTTACTGTAAAAAGACAAATCTGAAAGGACAATACTACAACTTGAGAGCGTCAAGAAGGAGAAACAAATTTCAAATTTAGCGTTCTATGGTACTGATATAAAATAAATTCGGTAGAAATTATTTGAGAAAATTATTAAATTGATTTATAAATTCTGTTGTAACACTTTTAAACTACTTTTTTAATAATTATTTGACACATTAAAGATGATTAATAACTATTAACTATAATTTATAGCAACGGTTACGTTCTGGTTGATGTTTTGGCGTTAGTGTAGTTGAGCGGTCGATTTGAATTGGACCTAATAAGAACTTACATATAATTATAAATAAGTATTAAGTATGGGTTGAACAGTCACCATTTGGTGGTTGAAATAAACTGGTTGTTTGATTATATATTATTATATATCTTAATCCGATTTATTCAATTATAAAAGAATAATTTTGAATGATCTCTTATCAACATGAGGTGCTTAGGCATCAGGCCCGCGCAACGCTCGATATAGAGGAGTGGATCAAGATAAGCGATATTCTCGAATGATCCATGCTCCGTTCTTACGCTTGCTCCGTTTTTGTTATTAACAAATGAGTCACTTATCTATGAACAAAAGTTATCTTAGAACAAAATAGATGTTTGTGCAGCTGCACGTCTCGAGGATTTACTCGAGGCATCAGCGTTTATTTGTGCATAGCAAATATTAAGAGAAAAATAACTTTATCAATATGTTTTAAATATTCTAAATAATATTATACTATTTTACATTCTATTACTTTATATTATTATATTATATTATATTATATTATTATATCAAATTATATTATTATATTACATTATACTATTACATTAAATTATGTTCTACAATATAGGGTAACTTATTAATTATGTCACTTACTAAATTATCAATATGCATCTTAATTAATTAGTTAGGTCTCAGATCGGTCTCTCAATGGATAGTATTTAAAAATAGTCAGAGACATCTGACGAGCAGGCTGGGACGTAACACCTCCCACCCGGTAGACAAGCGCCCCGCTTGTTTTGGGCCTTAGCTCTTGTTGAAAATGTAATTTTTTATTCTAGACAATTGTTTTTATATTATATATTTTAACGGTTTGAAATCTGTATACCGATCTGTAGCCTAGCATCTAAGTGCTTATTTTAAACAGAAAACATACAGCTATTTAGTTTTCACGTGTTCATGTGATAATATTAGCAAATTAATTTATAGTTCCGATTTTGGCTGAAAGTTCGAAAAGATCATGTGTCATTTTAGAGATAAATTTCGTATCATTTGAATTATTCAAGTTACTTGATTGTTTATTGCATATTTATTATTTTTATTTGTAAATTATAAGATATGAATGAATCGACAAAATCTTCGTTAGCTGAAATTAGTGGTTTCCGAGTTTTGGATGTCTTGATAAAAACAAATTTCGTTGCGTTCTATAATTTTTTTTTATATACTATGTGACCGAAGATTAGCTCGACTGGAATCCGTCAGTCGAACTATTCCCGCACAATCTCGTTGACGTACCTGATTCGGCTGCTGCAGTTGTTGGGCGCCAGGTGATGTCTCAATCACCGAATTCGATACTCGGACGCAGGCGGCTCAGGGTGGCGGATCGGGAATAGGGTAGGCACTTACAATTATCGTCAAATAACTTACAGCCAACTAGACAAATTCTATAGTATATTTAACAGCAAGTAAATTAATGTAACAAATCGATGACAATTAAAGTTCTGTCAGGCTCATAAAGTACCTCCGTAACAACATCTGTTCAAATTTACTATACTGTTGAAAACTGAATGAGCTCGTAAAACTGCGGAAACATATCGCTTAAATTTGGAACCTAGTCCTTGAACCGCCTGGCGTTCATTTTGAGATATTCAGAGATGATTTATATTAACGTAAAACCTGATAGTATTTTCTGATACTACGAATAGATAATAGTCTACCAACGGAATGTCATCGACGGTTAGGACTCATGATAAAATACTGTTGTTTGTTTTATTATTATATAACCTGTTATTATTATATAATATTGTTGTTTGTTTTGTTATTATATAACCAATGACTCCAATTGATAATAAAATCGGAATGGGGCTTTTCTCTTATCAAATAATGTGAACCGCTCGCAATAACATGTGCTGATTGGACGACAAATGCAAATAACAGATATCAAAATTTGAAATTTTCAACTTGTTATTACGTCGAATAAATAGTGCGCATATCTAAAAGTTTTTGAAAATTCGATATTTTCATGAGTTCTCTAAATGGATAAAATGACGCAACCAACTACTTTTGAGAAACTATTATTACAAATGATGTCATTACCGCCCACACCTTGTTCTAGTTTTAACACAAACATGTTTATGTCGGGTCGTAAAAATGTAAGTGATACTACTCACATTACACAAACGATTTTTCACTCTTATTATGATTCTAAGTTATAATGGAAGTGAAATAACTCAGTAAGTCAATGAACGTTAGTTGAACTCACAAGGTCTTAAATTATGAATAATTGTGTCAATGATACTCGACACAATTGTCCTATCGATTGGTTGATAGTCTAAATGTTTATTCTCTATATATTTCTGGCAATTAATTTTCATAGGGAACCGTATATTATACGATTTCCAGTACTACCTAATGGAATTGAGGTGAATGAACTTAGTGACGAGCATGGTTTGAGTGTTGACTAACGCAATATTTTTAGAGCGAACATTGCATCTGTGGATATTTGTCATTTACACATGATCAAGGCTCGGGGATTTTTTAATTCGAAGAAGTATCAGGATATCATTGTTTTAAATTAACCACAAACGAGATTATAGTATTCTTGAAAAAGGGAGATGCAAAAGGGCATATAGAAATCAGAATTTACTAATTATATTCATAGAATTTATTCAGATAACTATATTACAAGACTGCAAATAATGTTTTAATGACACAAACTAGTTCTTAGTAAATAAATACACTTAAAACTAATACCCGTAAATGTTTACATAATACTAATAATGGCTGCGTGCAATAACAAACTTATTATGCATATTTAAATCTAAACTCTTGCATTTTATTACGAATACTGTTCTGAATAGATTGAGTGTCTAATGTAATCCAACCTTTTCCACGGCCGTACTCTTCAACATATGTGAGCAACACTGTTCTGGCATTTTCATCTAATCCTGGTCTGATAGTTGCTCCTTCGACATCGTAAGCTCTAGCTCTTGACCCGGTTAATGAACAGATGGTCAATGCACTCTTAGTGAAAATTTCGACCAATAACAATCGAGCCAATGATTTGCAATCTTTTGACAATCTCTTGCAATTACTAAGTTTTATGGCATTGATGTAGACATTGGTATGGGGCATGAGTTCTACAAGTCCCGGAGCCATTTAACGATGCTTTAAGGTCCATCTTGAGTCATTTTCATCGTATTCTGGAGGTATAACAAATTTTCGCTTTTGAAAACGTTTTTTCTTAGGAACTTCATCAGTCTCATTATCACCATGGTCATCGTATGCTTCATCTCGTTGCTCTTGATTGCTGTTGTTTTTTTCGGATATCTCCTCAACTTCCACTGTAATGTTTGTTGATGGAGATGTGGTCGGAATATCGCTGTTTGGACTACGGCTATTGACGATTAACTGTTTTAGATCTTTCAATGTTTCTGTATTACCAATTATTATTCTACGTAAGTTATTTACCAGGCTGTATGAGTTAGCAGAAACTGCATGCAGATTCCGTAAGACCGTAAGAAGTTCTGTGAAAAATGTGGGGTCAAGCATAGGTTTCGGATTTAACAATGAATTCGTTAAATTCGAAGAATTCTGAATAACAGATGGTCGCTCCTGTTCCCTATTTTCAACGGACTCTATCTCTTCAGCACAACTTCTGTCGTCAGATTCGTCAAAGGATACTTCTGACGAACACAAATTTTGAATCGGAAAATCTTCACGAGTTGGTGAGGGTTGAGTTTCACTCAAGCATTCGGATGCTTGATTCGGCTGTTCTACGGTGTCACTAACAGATTCATTTGGCTCAACAACTTTTGACCGTTTCGAAGAAGTTTCTATGTCTGGGGTAGACAGCGTCGTTCGTTTTAGTTTCTTCGTTTCAGATTTGTCATCATTGTTCGAAGTTACGACTAAATCCAGAGGTTTGTCAATTTCATTATTTGACTTCGAGTTTCGTTTGGGTCTGCGTGTTTTTTTTTCGCCATCGTTGGTAATTCTTGATCTAAAACCGAAAATTATTATTATTTTATATATTGTGCGGAAAAGACATTCAAACCTTTCTTTTGTATGCTAATATTTATTTTGACATCGAATTGATATTTATGACCTATCGAACACACTATCTAAAACATTCTCGTTGGAACCATTATTTTTATACAATTTCATGGATTCTGATAAAAATAGTTATAGTACTGAACTCAAACAAAGATTATAATTCACGATATGTACCTCCATTCTTTGGATTCGAGCATTTATATTCATAGTACACATCATTTATCCTTACTTTGATAAAAATTTCCGCATCTTCGTACACATCTGCAAAAGAAAATATCATTTCATTTCAATTGCACTCCATAATTAAAAGTTTCTCACTATCAATTATGTTACACTATTTTTGAACTGAAACACTCAAAGGCAAGTAAAAAAAAAATCCTTACCAGTGCCATATTTCACAAGAGACAAATATAATTTCCAATCTTCTGAAAATCTTTGCCTTCTTTTAACACGCTTAACTGTTTCTGATGGATCTTCGACAGGATACGATACTATTACTTTTTGATCCATTTTTCTTCGTACTACTATCCATGACCATGGTATGCACACATACTGATCAATATCTTGGTGAGGTAATTCCAGAAATTGTATCACATAATACTTAAATTTTCCAGTGCGTTTCATCTAAAAAGAAAAGAAACAAAGCTAGAATCACATATTTCGCACCACTCATGAACTCAAATATATGACGTTATAGTCAGCTAAGTACTTTAATTATCACTATATCAGTTGCCCTTGAGAGGCCTCAATGCGAACGGGCGGGAAATCATAAATGAATTTCAAATAAACTGGAAACTAAATCCTACCTTAAGACTTCAAAAATTTTCTGTCATATCAATAGTAATGTATCCTGATCCTCACTACTGTTTAGTTATTCTTTTAGTATCATGTGAATCCTCAAATATATAATTTTGGCCAAAGTATCATCTTTTATTGTCGGAATCACGCTCGTTAAAGCCGACAGTGAATGAGCATTTGTCCGAGAATCGAGGCTTATATACAGTCAACAAGCTCGTTACTGCGTTACTCGTTATGTATGTATGTATGTATGTATGTATGTATGTATGTATGTATGTATGTATGTATGTATGTATGTATGTATGTATGTATGTATGTATGTATGTATGTATGTATGTATGTATGTATGTATGTATGTATGTATGTATGTATGTATGTATGTATGTATGTATGTATGTATGTATGTATGTATGTATGTATGTATGTATGTATGTATGTATGTATGTATGTATGTATGTATGTATGTATGTATGTATGTATGTATGTATGTATGTATGTATGTATGTATGTATGTATGTATGTATGTATGTATGTATGTATGTATGTATGTATGTATGTATGTATGTATGTATGTATGTATGTATGTATGTATGTATGTATGTATGTATGTATGTATGTATGTATGTATGTATGTATGTATGTATGTATGTATGTATGTATGTATGTATGTATGTATGTATGTATGTATGTATGTATGTATGTATGTATGTATGTATGTATGTATGTATGTATGTATGTATGTATGTATGTATGTATGTATGTATGTATGTATGTATGTATGTATGTATGTATGTATGTATGTATGTATGTATGTATGTATGTATGTATGTATGTATGTATGTATGTATGTATGTATGTATGTATGTATGTATGTATGTATGTATGTATGTATGTATGTATGTATGTATGTATGTATGTATGTATGTATGTATGTATGTATGTATGTATGTATGTATGTATGTATGTATGTATGTATGTATGTATGTATGTATGTATGTATGTATGTATGTATGTATGTATGTATGTATGTATGTATGTATGTATGTATGTATGTATGTATGTATGTATGTATGTATGTATGTATGTATGTATGTATGTATGTATGTATGTATGTATGTATGTATGTATGTATGTATGTATGTATGTATGTATGTATGTATGTATGTATGTATGTATGTATGTATGTATGTATGTATGTATGTATGTATGTATGTATGTATGTATGTATGTATGTATGTATGTATGTATGTATGTATGTATGTATGTATGTATGTATGTATGTATGTATGTATGTATGTATGTATGTATGTATGTATGTATGTATGTATGTATGTATGTATGTATGTATGTATGTATGTATGTATGTATGTATGTATGTATGTATGTATGTATGTATGTATGTATGTATGTATGTATGTATGTATGTATGTATGTATGTATGTATGTATGTATGTATGTATGTATGTATGTATGTATGTATGTATGTATGTATGTATGTATGTATGTATGTATGTATGTATGTATGTATGTATGTATGTATGTATGTATGTATGTATGTATGTATGTATGTATGTATGTATGTATGTATGTATGTATGTATGTATGTATGTATGTATGTATGTATGTATGTATGTATGTATGTATGTATGTATGTATGTATGTATGTATGTATGTATGTATGTATGTATGTATGTATGTATGTATGTATGTATGTATGTATGTATGTATGTATGTATGTATGTATGTATGTATGTATGTATGTATGTATGTATGTATGTATGTATGTATGTATGTATGTATGTATGTATGTATGTATGTATGTATGTATGTATGTATGTATGTATGTATGTATGTATGTATGTATGTATGTATGTATGTATGTATGTATGTATGTATGTATGTATGTATGTATGTATGTATGTATGTATGTATGTATGTATGTATGTATGTATGTATGTATGTATGTATGTATGTATGTATGTATGTATGTATGTATGTATGTATGTATGTATGTATGTATGTATGTATGTATGTATGTATGTATGTATGTATGTATGTATGTATGTATGTATGTATGTATGTATGTATGTATGTATGTATGTATGTATGTATGTATGTATGTATGTATGTATGTATGTATGTATGTATGTATGTATGTATGTATGTATGTATGTATGTATGTATGTATGTATGTATGTATGTATGTATGTATGTATGTATGTATGTATGTATGTATGTATGTATGTATGTATGTATGTATGTATGTATGTATGTATGTATGTATGTATGTATGTATGTATGTATGTATGTATGTATGTATGTATGTATGTATGTATGTATGTATGTATGTATGTATGTATGTATGTATGTATGTATGTATGTATGTATGTATGTATGTATGTATGTATGTATGTATGTATGTATGTATGTATGTATGTATGTATGTATGTATGTATGTATGTATGTATGTATGTATGTATGTATGTATGTATGTATGTATGTATGTATGTATGTATGTATGTATGTATGTATGTATGTATGTATGTATGTATGTATGTATGTATGTATGTATGTATGTATGTATGTATGTATGTATGTATGTATGTATGTATGTATGTATGTATGTATGTATGTATGTATGTATGTATGTATGTATGTATGTATGTATGTATGTATGTATGTATGTATGTATGTATGTATGTATGTATGTATGTATGTATGTATGTATGTATGTATGTATGTATGTATGTATGTATGTATGTATGTATGTATGTATGTATGTATGTATGTATGTATGTATGTATGTATGTATGTATGTATGTATGTATGTATGTATGTATGTATGTATGTATGTATGTATGTATGTATGTATGTATGTATGTATGTATGTATGTATGTATGTATGTATGTATGTATGTATGTATGTATGTATGTATGTATGTATGTATGTATGTATGTATGTATGTATGTATGTATGTATGTATGTATGTATGTATGTATGTATGTATGTATGTATGTATGTATGTATGTATGTATGTATGTATGTATGTATGTATGTATGTATGTATGTATGTATGTATGTATGTATGTATGTATGTATGTATGTATGTATGTATGTATGTATGTATGTATGTATGTATGTATGTATGTATGTATGTATGTATGTATGTATGTATGTATGTATGTATGTATGTATGTATGTATGTATGTATGTATGTATGTATGTATGTATGTATGTATGTATGTATGTATGTATGTATGTATGTATGTATGTATGTATGTATGTATGTATGTATGTATGTATGTATGTATGTATGTATGTATGTATGTATGTATGTATGTATGTATGTATGTATGTATGTATGTATGTATGTATGTATGTATGTATGTATGTATGTATGTATGTATGTATGTATGTATGTATGTATGTATGTATGTATGTATGTATGTATGTATGTATGTATGTATGTATGTATGTATGTATGTATGTATGTATGTATGTATGTATGTATGTATGTATGTATGTATGTATGTATGTATGTATGTATGTATGTATGTATGTATGTATGTATGTATGTATGTATGTATGTATGTATGTATGTATGTATGTATGTATGTATGTATGTATGTATGTATGTATGTATGTATGTATGTATGTATGTATGTATGTATGTATGTATGTATGTATGTATGTATGTATGTATGTATGTATGTATGTATGTATGTATGTATGTATGTATGTATGTATGTATGTATGTATGTATGTATGTATGTATGTATGTATGTATGTATGTATGTATGTATGTATGTATGTATGTATGTATGTATGTATGTATGTATGTATGTATGTATGTATGTATGTATGTATGTATGTATGTATGTATGTATGTATGTATGTATGTATGTATGTATGTATGTATGTATGTATGTATGTATGTATGTATGTATGTATGTATGTATGTATGTATGTATGTATGTATGTATGTATGTATGTATGTATGTATGTATGTATGTATGTATGTATGTATGTATGTATGTATGTATGTATGTATGTATGTATGTATGTATGTATGTATGTATGTATGTATGTATGTATGTATGTATGTATGTATGTATGTATGTATGTATGTATGTATGTATGTATGTATGTATGTATGTATGTATGTATGTATGTATGTATGTATGTATGTATGTATGTATGTATGTATGTATGTATGTATGTATGTATGTATGTATGTATGTATGTATGTATGTATGTATGTATGTATGTATGTATGTATGTATGTATGTATGTATGTATGTATGTATGTATGTATGTATGTATGTATGTATGTATGTATGTATGTATGTATGTATGTATGTATGTATGTATGTATGTATGTATGTATGTATGTATGTATGTATGTATGTATGTATGTATGTATGTATGTATGTATGTATGTATGTATGTATGTATGTATGTATGTATGTATGTATGTATGTATGTATGTATGTATGTATGTATGTATGTATGTATGTATGTATGTATGTATGTATGTATGTATGTATGTATGTATGTATGTATGTATGTATGTATGTATGTATGTATGTATGTATGTATGTATGTATGTATGTATGTATGTATGTATGTATGTATGTATGTATGTATGTATGTATGTATGTATGTATGTATGTATGTATGTATGTATGTATGTATGTATGTATGTATGTATGTATGTATGTATGTATGTATGTATGTATGTATGTATGTATGTATGTATGTATGTATGTATGTATGTATGTATGTATGTATGTATGTATGTATGTATGTATGTATGTATGTATGTATGTATGTATGTATGTATGTATGTATGTATGTATGTATGTATGTATGTATGTATGTATGTATGTATGTATGTATGTATGTATGTATGTATGTATGTATGTATGTATGTATGTATGTATGTATGTATGTATGTATGTATGTATGTATGTATGTATGTATGTATGTATGTATGTATGTATGTATGTATGTATGTATGTATGTATGTATGTATGTATGTATGTATGTATGTATGTATGTATGTATGTATGTATGTATGTATGTATGTATGTATGTATGTATGTATGTATGTATGTATGTATGTATGTATGTATGTATGTATGTATGTATGTATGTATGTATGTATGTATGTATGTATGTATGTATGTATGTATGTATGTATGTATGTATGTATGTATGTATGTATGTATGTATGTATGTATGTATGTATGTATGTATGTATGTATGTATGTATGTATGTATGTATGTATGTATGTATGTATGTATGTATGTATGTATGTATGTATGTATGTATGTATGTATGTATGTATGTATGTATGTATGTATGTATGTATGTATGTATGTATGTATGTATGTATGTATGTATGTATGTATGTATGTATGTATGTATGTATGTATGTATGTATGTATGTATGTATGTATGTATGTATGTATGTATGTATGTATGTATGTATGTATGTATGTATGTATGTATGTATGTATGTATGTATGTATGTATGTATGTATGTATGTATGTATGTATGTATGTATGTATGTATGTATGTATGTATGTATGTATGTATGTATGTATGTATGTATGTATGTATGTATGTATGTATGTATGTATGTATGTATGTATGTATGTATGTATGTATGTATGTATGTATGTATGTATGTATGTATGTATGTATGTATGTATGTATGTATGTATGTATGTATGTATGTATGTATGTATGTATGTATGTATGTATGTATGTATGTATGTATGTATGTATGTATGTATGTATGTATGTATGTATGTATGTATGTATGTATGTATGTATGTATGTATGTATGTATGTATGTATGTATGTATGTATGTATGTATGTATGTATGTATGTATGTATGTATGTATGTATGTATGTATGTATGTATGTATGTATGTATGTATGTATGTATGTATGTATGTATGTATGTATGTATGTATGTATGTATGTATGTATGTATGTATGTATGTATGTATGTATGTATGTATGTATGTATGTATGTATGTATGTATGTATGTATGTATGTATGTATGTATGTATGTATGTATGTATGTATGTATGTATGTATGTATGTATGTATGTATGTATGTATGTATGTATGTATGTATGTATGTATGTATGTATGTATGTATGTATGTATGTATGTATGTATGTATGTATGTATGTATGTATGTATGTATGTATGTATGTATGTATGTATGTATGTATGTATGTATGTATGTATGTATGTATGTATGTATGTATGTATGTATGTATGTATGTATGTATGTATGTATGTATGTATGTATGTATGTATGTATGTATGTATGTATGTATGTATGTATGTATGTATGTATGTATGTATGTATGTATGTATGTATGTATGTATGTATGTATGTATGTATGTATGTATGTATGTATGTATGTATGTATGTATGTATGTATGTATGTATGTATGTATGTATGTATGTATGTATGTATGTATGTATGTATGTATGTATGTATGTATGTATGTATGTATGTATGTATGTATGTATGTATGTATGTATGTATGTATGTATGTATGTATGTATGTATGTATGTATGTATGTATGTATGTATGTATGTATGTATGTATGTATGTATGTATGTATGTATGTATGTATGTATGTATGTATGTATGTATGTATGTATGTATGTATGTATGTATGTATGTATGTATGTATGTATGTATGTATGTATGTATGTATGTATGTATGTATGTATGTATGTATGTATGTATGTATGTATGTATGTATGTATGTATGTATGTATGTATGTATGTATGTATGTATGTATGTATGTATGTATGTATGTATGTATGTATGTATGTATGTATGTATGTATGTATGTATGTATGTATGTATGTATGTATGTATGTATGTATGTATGTATGTATGTATGTATGTATGTATGTATGTATGTATGTATGTATGTATGTATGTATGTATGTATGTATGTATGTATGTATGTATGTATGTATGTATGTATGTATGTATGTATGTATGTATGTATGTATGTATGTATGTATGTATGTATGTATGTATGTATGTATGTATGTATGTATGTATGTATGTATGTATGTATGTATGTATGTATGTATGTATGTATGTATGTATGTATGTATGTATGTATGTATGTATGTATGTATGTATGTATGTATGTATGTATGTATGTATGTATGTATGTATGTATGTATGTATGTATGTATGTATGTATGTATGTATGTATGTATGTATGTATGTATGTATGTATGTATGTATGTATGTATGTATGTATGTATGTATGTATGTATGTATGTATGTATGTATGTATGTATGTATGTATGTATGTATGTATGTATGTATGTATGTATGTATGTATGTATGTATGTATGTATGTATGTATGTATGTATGTATGTATGTATGTATGTATGTATGTATGTATGTATGTATGTATGTATGTATGTATGTATGTATGTATGTATGTATGTATGTATGTATGTATGTATGTATGTATGTATGTATGTATGTATGTATGTATGTATGTATGTATGTATGTATGTATGTATGTATGTATGTATGTATGTATGTATGTATGTATGTATGTATGTATGTATGTATGTATGTATGTATGTATGTATGTATGTATGTATGTATGTATGTATGTATGTATGTATGTATGTATGTATGTATGTATGTATGTATGTATGTATGTATGTATGTATGTATGTATGTATGTATGTATGTATGTATGTATGTATGTATGTATGTATGTATGTATGTATGTATGTATGTATGTATGTATGTATGTATGTATGTATGTATGTATGTATGTATGTATGTATGTATGTATGTATGTATGTATGTATGTATGTATGTATGTATGTATGTATGTATGTATGTATGTATGTATGTATGTATGTATGTATGTATGTATGTATGTATGTATGTATGTATGTATGTATGTATGTATGTATGTATGTATGTATGTATGTATGTATGTATGTATGTATGTATGTATGTATGTATGTATGTATGTATGTATGTATGTATGTATGTATGTATGTATGTATGTATGTATGTATGTATGTATGTATGTATGTATGTATGTATGTATGTATGTATGTATGTATGTATGTATGTATGTATGTATGTATGTATGTATGTATGTATGTATGTATGTATGTATGTATGTATGTATGTATGTATGTATGTATGTATGTATGTATGTATGTATGTATGTATGTATGTATGTATGTATGTATGTATGTATGTATGTATGTATGTATGTATGTATGTATGTATGTATGTATGTATGTATGTATGTATGTATGTATGTATGTATGTATGTATGTATGTATGTATGTATGTATGTATGTATGTATGTATGTATGTATGTATGTATGTATGTATGTATGTATGTATGTATGTATGTATGTATGTATGTATGTATGTATGTATGTATGTATGTATGTATGTATGTATGTATGTATGTATGTATGTATGTATGTATGTATGTATGTATGTATGTATGTATGTATGTATGTATGTATGTATGTATGTATGTATGTATGTATGTATGTATGTATGTATGTATGTATGTATGTATGTATGTATGTATGTATGTATGTATGTATGTATGTATGTATGTATGTATGTATGTATGTATGTATGTATGTATGTATGTATGTATGTATGTATGTATGTATGTATGTATGTATGTATGTATGTATGTATGTATGTATGTATGTATGTATGTATGTATGTATGTATGTATGTATGTATGTATGTATGTATGTATGTATGTATGTATGTATGTATGTATGTATGTATGTATGTATGTATGTATGTATGTATGTATGTATGTATGTATGTATGTATGTATGTATGTATGTATGTATGTATGTATGTATGTATGTATGTATGTATGTATGTATGTATGTATGTATGTATGTATGTATGTATGTATGTATGTATGTATGTATGTATGTATGTATGTATGTATGTATGTATGTATGTATGTATGTATGTATGTATGTATGTATGTATGTATGTATGTATGTATGTATGTATGTATGTATGTATGTATGTATGTATGTATGTATGTATGTATGTATGTATGTATGTATGTATGTATGTATGTATGTATGTATGTATGTATGTATGTATGTATGTATGTATGTATGTATGTATGTATGTATGTATGTATGTATGTATGTATGTATGTATGTATGTATGTATGTATGTATGTATGTATGTATGTATGTATGTATGTATGTATGTATGTATGTATGTATGTATGTATGTATGTATGTATGTATGTATGTATGTATGTATGTATGTATGTATGTATGTATGTATGTATGTATGTATGTATGTATGTATGTATGTATGTATGTATGTATGTATGTATGTATGTATGTATGTATGTATGTATGTATGTATGTATGTATGTATGTATGTATGTATGTATGTATGTATGTATGTATGTATGTATGTATGTATGTATGTATGTATGTATGTATGTATGTATGTATGTATGTATGTATGTATGTATGTATGTATGTATGTATGTATGTATGTATGTATGTATGTATGTATGTATGTATGTATGTATGTATGTATGTATGTATGTATGTATGTATGTATGTATGTATGTATGTATGTATGTATGTATGTATGTATGTATGTATGTATGTATGTATGTATGTATGTATGTATGTATGTATGTATGTATGTATGTATGTATGTATGTATGTATGTATGTATGTATGTATGTATGTATGTATGTATGTATGTATGTATGTATGTATGTATGTATGTATGTATGTATGTATGTATGTATGTATGTATGTATGTATGTATGTATGTATGTATGTATGTATGTATGTATGTATGTATGTATGTATGTATGTATGTATGTATGTATGTATGTATGTATGTATGTATGTATGTATGTATGTATGTATGTATGTATGTATGTATGTATGTATGTATGTATGTATGTATGTATGTATGTATGTATGTATGTATGTATGTATGTATGTATGTATGTATGTATGTATGTATGTATGTATGTATGTATGTATGTATGTATGTATGTATGTATGTATGTATGTATGTATGTATGTATGTATGTATGTATGTATGTATGTATGTATGTATGTATGTATGTATGTATGTATGTATGTATGTATGTATGTATGTATGTATGTATGTATGTATGTATGTATGTATGTATGTATGTATGTATGTATGTATGTATGTATGTATGTATGTATGTATGTATGTATGTATGTATGTATGTATGTATGTATGTATGTATGTATGTATGTATGTATGTATGTATGTATGTGTGGCGACGATACTTTAAGTTTAAATTACAATAATCACTGCCTAAGTCACCAACTACCAAAGAGTGAAACGTTGTGAATGATCATGAAAAGAGGAGAGATGGAAACAGGTATTTATGGGGTGAGAGGCGTTTCGTCTAAGTATACGATAGCTGAAACTCCTCAGTTAGGTGTGTTTATCGTATACCCCATCTAAGAAGCCGTGTTGGAAGTTACATGTTGGAAATGTTATATATTGAAACAGGCATAGAGACGAGGTATTGCGAGAGGCGTGAGTTGTGAATGCCATCTCGTGGAGTGAAGCTGAACCACCACATATATATATATATATATATATATACAATATAACGCGCCTTGTCATCACGATAGCGCCCGCAATTCTTAATGGATCTTAATGAAATTTTATACAATTATTTATTTGATGAATACCTTGATCAAGTTCGAGGATGAACCCCATCAGTTGATTAGTTTGGAAGTTGTGGGTGTTTGAAATTTTTGTTGATTTTCATAAAAATGAATTTTCTGGCTTTATCCTAAAATAACTTTTGAGCCGAAAATTATTACTTAATTTTGTGAAAAGTATCTTAAAATTCGAACGATTAGTTCTAATTTTCACTGTAATACTTGATTTCTTAAATCATCATCCTGTAGACGTTTATTTACTCTATGATAAAAGTCCATTACGCGTTCGCTCGATTTTTGTTCTAACTCATTAAATTCTTTTAACCAAACTGAAACTTGTTTGCTTAATCTAAAATTTCAATTTAAAAATGCGATGAATTTGTCTATTGTTTTTACGTTTGAGCCGCTTACTCTAATTAAAGTTTCGCCTTTACATTTGAATTTTAATATTCTAACGAGCGCGTCTTCGTTTATTTTTCATTCCAAGTTTTTGTGCTAGTAATTGTTCGATTTGAGCTTTTAACGCTTTTACTTGATTTTGGGTTTCCGTAAGAGAAACTTCCATTTGTTCAAGACTCATTTTTATTTATATAAATATTTTGAAAGACAGAAAAAATAATTTTAACAATATAATTGACGTTCTACTTAGATGCTTACAGGTTTGAATTTCAAATGAATCGGTAGTTGTAGTTGATACGGAGATCTTCGTTGCCGTCGGAAGGTTGATGAAAACACGTTGAGCGGGAATGTGCGATGACTGTAGATTTCTCAGCTGTAGTTGTTGTTAAACTGCGTCCGTCGGACTTCGTGAATGATATTGGTAGTTTTATTTTATTTTAAATTATAATTCTTCACTAACTTCACTCACTTGAATTTCACTATGACTTTTATTTTTAATTCACAAAATTTTATTTTTTATTTTTCCTTGATATATCTGATTTTTATAAATTTATATACTTTTTATCCATTTATTTATTTATTTATTATTTTATTTAAGAGCAGAAAAAAAATTTAATTTCAGATCTTGAATAATAAAAAAAAAAATTTGAATTTTCAATTTAAATGTTCGTCGTAAAATTTTTGTTATTTTATTTTAATTATTTTAAAATTTTTAATTTCATTGTTACGTCCCGATGGTAATTGGGACAATGGGGAAAAGAGATTTTATATTTTAGAAATCTACTGATTCCTAGGAATGATCCCTGATCTCGATAAATAAGTTAAAAATTTTATTTCTACTTACGTTGGTGGGAAAAGGGGACCGATTTTTAAAGAGGGTACCTTTTCCTTTAAAAATTACTCCAAGACTATGAGTTCTATGTGGTCGTCAGGAACCCTCGTGTACGGCTCCAACTGGGAAGGTCCGGACAGGAATTTATCAGCATAAAAATGGAACCTTGGATCCGCGTCGCTGATGTAAATGAGAGGTATGGGCCTCTCGACCTCAGTGATCGGGATCAGTTTGTATTTGAGTTTTTTAATCCTGTTATTGTGGTAAAAACTGGAAAAGAAATTCTAAATTTTAAATTTCACACACTTGTTTTAAATTTACCAAATTTTATAGATTTTCCGCGAGTAGTATTTTAATTTATTTGTTTAATTGCCCATATATTCACAACACAAGTAAAGAAAAATCACTGCACCCTTTTAGTGTTTTAACGAAGGGAAAAAAAATGAATTTTAGTTAACCGATTTTGTTGAAATTTATCGATTGCGATTAGATGTATCCTTGAGATGATCCGTTTAACTTTGTAACAATTAGAAATCCTTGAATAAAATTTGATGTATTAAAATCCGTGAAAAAAAATAAAATCCTTGAAATAAAATTGAAATCCGTAGATGAGAATGAAAATCCTCGAGTAAAAATTGAAATCCGTGACTGAGAATGAAAATCCTCGTATAAAATTTGAATCCGTGAATGAGAATGAAAATCCTCGTATAAAATTGGAATCCGTGAATGAGAATGAAAATCCTTGTATAAAAAATGAAATCCGTGAATGAGAATGAAAATCCTCGTATAAAAAATGGAATCACACGAAACTGTACTTGTAAGAAAAAACTCAAACGGGGTCACATCCAGCAGTAACGAGCGTAAAAACGAACTGATTAATTAGCGGCTGCAGTGACCTTTATTTACATTGTAACATTAGATGGACCCCCATGGTAGGGGCTATGAGAAAAAACGCAGAAACACTCTCCCATAGTTATTGTTTTAATCATCAAAAATTTATCGATGATCCAGCTCTTCCGGCGTTATCGGAGATGAAATACCGGGAATCTTTATTTATTTAAATAAATACGATATGCTTTATAAGCAATCACATTTATTTAAACAAATCTGAGATGCTGTCGTCATCTGATAAATTTATTAACGAATAAATTATTTAAAATTATAGATACTCTTAAATATTACAAAGCCAAAATATGATAGATACTAGATAATAATCAAATTTACTATTTTGGTAATTTTGTGTTTTAAATTTGAGGGTTTTACAGCCCTCTGGAGTGTCTTTTCTCGTTTTTTAGTATCAGGATAGCAGAAAGAGTAAGTTGGTCGCTTACTCTGGCTGCGGGCGTTTCTTTTCTTTATTCTTGGGCCCTGCTCTTATTGTTTTACTCCGCCCGGTACTCAGGTTACCGCATGGTATTCCTAACGCCCACTCATGTTTTGTTTCACCTACTCATATGCTCTCTTTCGTACAAAGATGGTGTATTAAAAATCAATTAAATTATGTTTATGCATGCTGCATCTAAATGTTTTGTGTATGTATGTCATACAAGCAATATTTATGTATTAAATATATACATAAAAAAAATATTTTTATAAATTTAATTGTATATAGAAAAGAATGTTTGTATGTTTTCATACATGCAAAGTTTAGTGTATGTTATACATGCACATATTATTTCTTAAATTTAGTATCTGTGTTTAAATTAATTTATTGTAAATAATTATTTTTAAGATCTAATATTTAAATCACATTTATACCTACACATATACTTCCATATGTGCATATACACAATATTGTGATATGTATGTATACGCACATGAATCATTTGTATATGTGCAGCTACAAATATTTGCCTTATTCTTATTTATTTCTTGGTAGAAGATTCCTTTATTCCTATGTGTACTGCATTTTCTTAATAATAGAAGTTATATATAAATATATATATATATATGTATCTCTTATGTACAAATATATATATATATATATATATATATATATGTGTACACTCTTCGAATCATATACATATACATAGTAATCAAGTTAAATTTACATTTTCCTTTAACGTATAAATTTTATGAAGGTATCATACGGGAATGGTCCATATGAGTTGTACATGCTGGGCATTTCCCAGAATAATAATGATATTTTTGGATAGGTGCATTATGGTAAAGTGTTGAAGGGTGACGAGGACGTAACATCATTTATTTAGATTTTTATTATTAATTATTTTACTCACTTTAATTCTCACTTAACTTTTCACTTTTGTTTCACAATTTTGCTTCTTTTTTTTTTTATTTAAGAAAAAAAAAAGTTTCCGATATCGACAAAAAAAATTTGTAATATTTTTTTTTGTGGCTTAATTTCATTTTGAGAACTTGATGTTAATTTTTGTAAAAAAAAAATTTTCGAATTTTCGAGATTCTACCAGTCTATTCGGGGGCTGTTCGAATCCCGCCGCTGCCACCAATTTTAATTATATAATAAGTTGATACGTCCTGGTTGATGTTTTGGCGTTAGCGTAGTTGAGCGGTCGATTTGAATTGGACCTAATAAGAACTTACATATAATTATAAATAAGTATTAAGTATGGGTTGAACAGCCACCATTTGGTGGTTGGAATAAACTGGTTGTTTGATTATATATTATTATATATCTTAATTCGATTTATTCAATTATAAAAGAATAATTTTGAATGATCTCTTATCAACATGAGGTGCTTAGGCATCAGGCCCGCACATCGTTCGATATAGAGGGGTGGATCAAGATAAGCAATATTCTCGAATGATGCATGCTCCGTTCTTACGCTTGCTCCGTTTTTGTTATTAAAAAATGAGTCACTTATCTATGAACAAAAGTTATCTTAGAACAAAATAGATGTTTGTGCAGCTGCACGTCTCGAGGATTTACTCGAGGCGTCAGCGTTTATTTGGGCATAACAAATATTAAGAGAAAAATAACTTTATCAATATGTTTTAAATATTCTAAATAATATCATACTATTTTACATTCTATTACTTTATATTATTATATTATATTATATTATATTATTATATTACATTATACTATTATATTAAATTATGTTTGATAATGTAGGGTGACTTATTAATTATGTCACTTGTTAAATTATCAATATGCATCTTAATTAATTAGTTAGGTTTCAGATCGGTCTCTCAATAATTAGTATTTAAAAATAGTCAGAGACATCTGACGAGCAGGCTGGGACGTAACCCAACTATAATTTAATTTATAGAATTTATTAAAAAATTCATTAATTAATTAAGTTAATAAACATTGAATAAATTAATTGTCACTTGTATCAGGTAACATTCTAGCATGAAGTATTGGTACCATCTGTATTAGAAAAAATTTTAAGTAATGATTATAATAATTTTACAACTAATTATTATAACTATATGCTATTTTTATTATTTTACATAGTACTGACAGACACGGTACTGACAGTTCCATTTTAAATAATAACTGTAATTATTTGGTTATGTATTTGATAATATCTATTGACTGTGAAGTTTAGACTGGTATTAAGTACAAGAATTCAATATTTTGTTCAAAAAAAAATTAATAGTTAATGAAGTTTATCAATACCACGGTATCGACAAGACAACTTATGAGATATCTTTTCAAAAATTAAGTTCTAACATAACACGAACTCTTGGCACTTTTTCATCAACTCAGTGATTGTAAATATTACTCAGATAACGTACTTTTAAGATAGTTCACTAGGCGTTTCACAAATCTCAAGAAACATGGCGTTCGAGTCACACAAATTCAAATTCCAAAATTCGTTAATATTTAAAGACAAAAGTTACTGAACCGAAATTCAATGTTAACTTAATACATTAAACAGAAAGTGTGCCAATTTTTTTCAGTTGGATCATAAAAATTTGAATTTATGAGGTGATTAGTTTAAATGATTTCATGCGAGGAAAGAAATGAACAATTTATAGGTAAATTCTAAAAATGGACATGACACGGTCCTGACATTCAAGTGATATATTATAAGTTTTCTCTGAGTGGCAAGTTATATTATAGAAAAATAATGTTGAAATATGTTCATCACTATCCAATTAACACAAAAATTTCATTAATTGATTATTAATTGATGTCCTGTGAGAATCAACAAAACAGGACATTGAATATCACAGTTAAAACGGAATCATCCATATTTCAATCAGTTTTAATCGGATTCAATCAGAAAATGACAATTAAGATAGTATTAATAATTATTAAAATTTGGGCAGATATGAATTTAATTTATCATGAATCCAGCAATTTTAAAAATATCCGAGTATAGAATTTTTTCTGTCTTTCTAATTAAATCAATGTTATAAAAAATTAAAACAAGAATTTTCCAGGATTATATAAAACAAATTTTAAAACTTTTCCTAAAAAACTGTATCGATTGAATTTAATACGATCACGAAAATAAAAAAAAACATCAATAAAAAATTATATATAAATGAGGATGGTTAGAAAAAAAAAACTTTTTTTTTGGTATCCAAAAATTGAAAGTATACCTTAAAATAAAAATTCCGGTACCAAACTCTTAATAATAATATTACGGTTTACGTCAATCCATTTTTCTGTTTGCTATTTAAATAACACGGGAAAAAAAATTGTTATTTTTTAGAATTTTCTAGCTTACAGGCCACCCTGTTTAGAAAATCTCATAGAATCTAATAGATCCTCATACATTCCTATAGGAATTTTATAAGAATGAATGAGTTCTATGAGAAGTGCTATAGTTAAGTATAGGGCCTTATACATACAGCTATAAGAATCTATCGGATTTTTTAAGCGGGGCCATCAACGGATTTTTATGCACGATAGATATTTTTGTAGGAAATCGAACTTTCTACAAAAAAAGTCTCATCATTTTTTAGGTAGATTTTTTAAAAAATCTAAGCATTGTATTTGTCCGCATTTTCGGTTTTTCAAGGAATTTTGTCATAACCTATCACAATTAGTTGAATAGAGTTCGAAAATTCCATTCGTTGAAAAATTTATGTATATATATATATATATATATATATATATATATATATATATATATATATATATATATATATATATATGTAATATAACCAAGTTTTAAGGACACGATTGCGGCTACAATTCTTATCAGATCTTGATAAAATTTTTCACACTTACTCTATGGGCGATTATCACGGTTAAGTTCGAAGATGGGCTAAATCGTTCAATTACTTTAGAAGTTATGGCTGTTTGAAATTTCCACGATTTTTCGAAAAAATTAGTTATTATCCACTTTCATGTTCATATAATTTTAAAACTAATACTCATAGATAACTTCCATAAAAAGTATCTGAAAGCTTGTCTAATAAGCTTTAATTTATAACCTTAAACTTTCTGTTTTGACCATTTCTTCCAATAATTTGATAGCCTTGAAAATTTTGATGGAATCAAAAATGTTCAAAATATGGATTTTATTCCACATAACTTAAGCATTTCCCATTATAATCCAATTTCGTCAGTTGCATTTTGTTGTGAAAAAAAAACCTTCGAATTTCACAGCTATTTTCTATTTTAAAAGTATTTCTTTTATCACTAATGATGTTTCAAATGTACCTGTACGCTCTATGATTGACGTTTTTACTGTTTTATAATACTTTCAAAGCATTGAAAATTTTTTTTAATTTAGAAACATGCATCTTTTATGGTTTTAAGTCTTAATAACTTGCGCACTACATATTGAAATCTATTTCCATTAAATTTTTCTTGTCGCTAATAATATAATCTTTTGATTTGTTTGCACTGGAAGATAATATTTTGTTATTAATAATACCGTTAGGTGATAGTAAACATTCAAAAATTAAATAAACATTGTAGACTATGAATATAGCAATAATTTATTTGCGAAAAGTTTATATTGGTATATTATCTATACAATGTTTTGTCAAATGAATTATCTGAAGTTCGCCGAGAAATCATCATACCATGACTACACACTTACATGTATCACAAGATATTCATGTACGAAATTAACTTATTCGATCGATCAAGTAAGAAATCTACCTTCCATTTCGGCTGCCGACTGGTCTTTTTGAAAAATCCGACTGTTCGAAAGTTATTTGAGCTTAAAGTCAAATTTATAGTAAATTTTAAGTTCCTTTTACTTTTTCAGCGAAACTATCAGTCTTATCAGAAAATCTTATAAAAACTTTTTTGTAGGTAATTTTATTTCTTAATAGTCATTACTAATAAAGTTTTTCAAAAATCCGCATTTTTTCCAGTTACCTTCATTTCAATGTCAAGCTCTTAAAAAAATTGTTTTCTGATTAATTTTTTATGAGTTCTAAAATATATTTGGTGTATTTTAATTTATAATTTTTAAATAATTTTTTTTTCATGGGGATTTTAAACGCAAAGATTTTCGTATGCTCCAACTAAGAAAAAAAAAGTTGCTCGAACCAAGAGAAAAATTCCTTAGGAGAAAAGATATCTATGTAGGAGAGGAAATTCACCAGTGCTAGGCAATAGCATTGGAAGTCATTCGGTGCTCGCCAGTAGGTGGCACTCAACCTCTTGTGTTGTTCCTAGTTAGATAAATATTTTAGAGTTTTTATATTCCAAACTTTGAAGCAATTCTGACACGGACACTCCTCTGTCCTTCGACACAGTGACAAGTGCTATTTTCGGTGGTAATGTAGTATATCTTATATTACTTCATGACATGCAAACTAATTGTTAATTTAGATTCAATGTAGATTTTGAAATATTTGATTTATCAATTTTGAACCGTTTCGAATGATTTCTATTCGCTTATCCCAAATTCCAATTTTCGAATTGATTTGAATTGTTTTTGTTAACCAGGGATAATATATAAAATTATATAAAATTTTTTTTTCCCGAGAATCGGTAATTTTCGATTAATTTACGATCGAAACCTTCCGGAAGTATCCGATTAAATCCGATAGGACGTTTTTAATCGGAGTTTTTTATCAGGGATTGTCAAGTCTTATTCAAATAGTACACTTTACATCAGCAATATCTAATATTTTCTTGTAGCGATTATAATCAACAAAATGCTGAATCTTCTCATAAAAATTAGTATCAAAAATATTGCGAAAACCAAGATCATTCTGATAGTTATTAATAAAAAATTTCTCATCTGGAAAACGACCGGGAAGTTTACAATACAATCAATTTTATTTTATACTTACTATTTTATGAAAGCTATCAATTAAATCTGATTCTAAACATATACATTTTGCCGCGATAAATACATAATAAAACTCATGATATTCCTATGAATTATTTTATTTTAAAATTACCTAATATAAACCAATTGTAAAAGCGGTTTATATATCTGACTTAACTAGATACTTTATTTAGTGCTCAATATTCTACTACAATATACCGCGCAAAGTGGCAGTGGTGATATACAATCAAATGATAACAATACTATAATTATGGTACTAGTGAGGGATGTACAAGATGGGTCACTACGTGACGAGGGTATCGGGGGTCGCGCTGGAACTGCATGTTTCCTCGTTGTCCTCTAGTCCCACTGCTTGTAATCGGTGGGGGTATGATTGACGTCACACTGACGTCAGAGCGCTGAGTCCCACGGGCCCGCAACCACGAGCTTGGGCTATGAGGATTGCTGCTGCTTACAGTCGGCCTTCCTGACATCCGTCACGTCCTCGGGACGTCAGCATCCGGAGGAGAGCACGCGGAGGCCATACTCCGAGTCACTCGACGTTTTTCTATAACAGTAGAAATTAATATTAGTAATTTGTATTCCTAGTAACACACAACATGCAAATAGACAGCTGTGGGTGCAGTCTAACTGCCTTAATTTCATGCAACATGCTAAAATCATGCGTGGCTACTTGACGTTTTCCGAGTAGCACCATACGCCAGTCTCGGTGACCTCAACAACGTGATCATATTGCCAGATCATCAAAACGATAGTCACTCTAGCCACCACCAACCGGTGCAGGTCGTATCTCACGACGTTTCGCAACTCGAGATAACTCTTAGCCCTCAGAACCACCACCAACCAGTGTGATCGTATTCACGACCCTTCGCAGTTCTACCAGCCTCCAGAACCACTACCAACTGGTGTGATCATATCGACCCTTCGCAGTCCTGTCAGCCTCGGGCCTCGCACCTTGAACCACCACCAACCGGTGCAGGTCGTACTTTATGACGGTTCGCAGTTCAAGTGCGTCTTTATTCTCGTCAGAACCACCGCCAACCGGACAGGTCATACTCTATAACTTTTCGCAGTTCTAGAGGCCCCTCTTCTGTCTTAATGTAGATATGGATCGTACCCAGCAGCGCAGGTGTTGAATCAGAGTCCTCTGAGCCATCACTGGAGCTGGAGTGGCTGACCTCAGTATCATAAATCTTCAGCTTCTCGCCCGGAAATACCCCAGTATAGGGTTTCTGTGTCCGCTCCACTCCCTTGTCGTCGTCAACGACATAACGGTCCTTATCGAGGACCTTGGTGACTTGATATGGCCCAGTGTACTTCGGCAGTAATTTTTTACTCAGCCCATCATTTGAGCTTACAACGCGTCTAGCTATTACTATGTCACCACAATTAAACACTCGAGACGAAGCTCGTTTCCGATTGTACCGAGTAGCCTGCTGTTGCTGAGTCTGCTCGATAATCCGTTGTTCCTCCTCAATATCTTTCATATTGTCATAAGTGCAATCATTCTCACCCAACTTATTTAACACTCGTGACTCAGTCGAATGTCGCGGTCGAAACCCGAAAAATAATTGCGAAGGTAGTTTCCCCGTTGCTTTGTTTACGGTGTTATTCAATCCCCAGATTACCCCGGGTAATTTTCGATCCCATTGAGGTTCTTCCTCAACACTCGCAGACAACATACCTAATATTGTTTGGTTATACCTTTCCATCTGCCCGTTTGCCCTGGGTGTCTGTACCGCAGTTTTAACGTGTTGTATATTTTTCTCTTTACAAAAATTTTCAAATGCCTTGCTCGTGAACGCAGTGCCACGGTCGCTAATTATGCGTCGAGGACAACCAACTCCCGTGTCCGCGGTGTCGTTTAAAAATTTTATAACCAGTGAAGTCTGAGTGTTCTTCACCGCACGTGCGAATACGTATGTTGTAAATAAATCGACCATTGCAAGTATTTGAGTATTTTTGCAAGTGCTCGGCACGAAGGGCCCCAAATGGTCAATATGTACGCTATGCATGGCTTCGGCGACCTTTTCTATGGAATATAAGTGACCTGGCCTTTTTCCAGCCGGTTCTTTATTGTATAAACAATCCAGACATGAACTGATGTATCGCCTGACATAACGTTTCATTGGCGGAAACCAGTAATCACTGCGCAATTTCTCTAACGTTTTGTCAAGCCCCACATGTCCAATATCATCGTGGCATAACTTAATGATCTGTTGCCTCGCCGCCTGCGGTACCGCCCATCTTAACCCTTTTCTACCTTCCGAAATACTCGATTATCTTTAAGTTTAAACACGCTGTGGACGCTTATCCTCGGCGTCTTTAGGTTCAGCATTTAGAACCTCCCTTACGTATTTTAACCGTCGATCCTGTAATTGTGCATACAGCAGCCAATCGCCCGTTTCTATATCCAATATCGTCGGTTCTGGCAGCATCTTGCTCCGACGTGACCAGATTCCGACGCAGCGCGTCAACGTGAAGCATCTTTATACCTAATCGGTAGTCGTTCGCACAATCGTACTCCTGCAATTGAAGTGATAGACACGATATCGTTGTAGGCTACTCACCACCGCCAGTTTTTCGAGCTCGTAAGAATGATACCGCTGTTCTTCCTTTGTTGTTTGTCTAATATAGTACGCGATGGGTTTCAACGTTCCATTGTCCTGTTTTTGAAATAATATTCTACCTACACCGATATTGCTAGCATCGCTATGTAACTCGGTTTCCGCCCCATGTTTATATAATGCTAACACGGACCAACTTATAAGTTTTTCCTTTAGTGTTTCGAACGCGTTTCTCTGTTCATCGCCCTAACGCCAGCTTTCACTTTTCTTTGTGAGCAGAATTAAGGGTCTGGCAATTACAGAAAAATTCTGTATGAATTTTCTAAAGTAACTGGCAAGACCAATAAATCTTCGAACTCCATGCACATCTTCGAGTACTGGCATCTGTGCGATAGCTTCGATTTTATGACCGCCCGGCTTAATCCCTTCAGCATTTATTCCGTACCCCAGGTAGTCGACCGTTGTTTGTAAGAACGTACATTTACATAGTTTTAAAGTTAGCCCAGCATGCCGTATTTGTTCCAACACGCATCTCAATGCTTCAAGACCGGTTTGCACATTCGTTGATAGTATAAGAATGTCATCCATGTACGCAAGGACATGAATTTTTCCTTTAAGAGGTGATATTTGTAACGGGGTAGAAATTTTTGTATTTTGTTTAAATTTGAAATCGACTCGCGCCAAAAACTAAAGCGACCTCCTCCTACAACAACGGCCGAACAAGTAAACTCCTACTTATCATTGGGGTCGCTCCCGTCGAGTGTCAACGAAGTTATTGGTTTTAGAAGTTGGTAGACGTGTGAGAGTGAGGGTATAAAGCTTCGAGGTTGCGAGCTAATGATCTCTTGGCTACTGTCTCGCATCGCGGACGGACGCTTTTCCTGGCCATTGCAACCAGTTCAACTATTGATGACTGGCACGCATCAGCGACGGACGTACATTTCCCGGACCGCTACGGTACTACTACCTTACTACTACATCAAGTACCTGTGATATACGCCATAGCCTTTTATTTAGCCGAAAGCCTATGAGCCCACTTGCTGTGGAAGCTTATTGTACTGAGTTTATTTTATAATTTATTGAAACCTTAGAGATTATTGTGGAATTGGATTTGGAGTCTTGGAGGATTGGAGGATCTGGAGGACGTTGGATTCAAAGGAGGTCGGAGAATTGGAAGGAGTTGTATAGTTTGAAAAGAGTCGAGTTGTCTAGTTGGTTAAAATTTAATTGTAAAATTAATTAATTATAAACTGTCGAGTCATTGGTAAATTTATTATCAAATCAGTAGAGTCAGTATAAACAAGTAACTAGTAGAGTCATTGTTGAATATTCTAAATTGTCGAGTCACATTGCATTAGCCATCTTATTTATTATATTTTATTGCTCACTTTCATTCATTTAATTGTAAGGTGGCTTCGTCGGACAAATGCAATAGTTTTCCTATTTTAATTTGTCACAATCGGAGAGAGTGAAGGCGACGGGCGAAGGGTTATTATTAATTAATTATTTAGTAAAATTACCCACAATATTTATTCTATTACTCAACCAAGGAGCCTAATAGGACCGTCACGTGGCTAGTGTGAGAATGTTTAATATTTGGCAAGTTTTGATTACTAAATAAGTCTATTTCGTACCGAGCGGAAGTACGATAGACAATCCCAATCGTTGACCTGCGTGGCTTTAGGGTAGGTCAGGGATTTTAAAGCGAGAGGGAAGCAGGTAGGTGAATATGGGCCCTCGAGAAGTCCCTGTTCTTTTACGTCTGTCTCTTTCTGTACCCGTTAACTTAGGAATGTTAGAGTGAGAGGTATAAATAAGAGAAAGATGATTTTAAAAAAAGAAAAAGAATCTGTATATTCTTATAAAATTATAATGTTGTTTACATGTGTGTACTAAAATTAACAATTATGATTAACTTACCACTCAGCTTGAGATGGTTTACAATCTCGCTGATCACACTCTCTCACAATTCACCACTTTGAATTTATGACCGCGGAATTGGTTTTGTTTAATTCGCTGGGACCCTGCCCGTGGCTTAGGGATTTTACTCAGCGGAATTTGATGCATTTTTCGGACTCGGAGCTACTGGGGTGCCAAGCGGATACACTCCCCTATCTGTCGAGTACGAGTATGAGTATTTAATTTTTATTTAGGAATTCGATCTAGGAGTCTGGTTTCCTAGGCTATAGACCGTCACGAGACCGATGATCCTGATGAGTCGAATCAACCGCGATTTTTGCAAGATTAAAATCTAGGTATTTGGCCAAGGAGCCCGATTGCCTAGGCGGTGGACCGTCACGTGGACAACGATTAAGATTTTATCTCTGATTCGCGGTACTAATCGGACTTGGGCCGATAGAACTAATCGGAGATTTTAACTTATAGAACTTCGGAGCGAGTGACTCGAGATCCGACAGAGGTTCGTTCAGATTAGCGATTGACTGCCTTCGTTAGATTTTCGGCAGTTTATATACTCTAATTTTGATGGGGAAGTCATAGGGTTTCTTATGCAACCAACCGGTCTATCTCATCATTTCGGACAACAACATGATGAGTAAGTACATGGATCCGGTTTAGGTACCTTTCTAAAAATTAGAAAAGTCCATATATGGAAATTGAATCATATTATTTTTGTGTAAACAACAGCGGATGAGTAAATGTTCTATTGGAAGTTCATAGATCCGGGTGACTTTCGAAATGTCATAGGTGACTCGGAATATGGAAATGAGATGGTCATAGAATCTTTGTATATATTGGAATTTTAATTAGAAGTCCGGTGCACACGTGCAGGTGTCCCGCTGAGTCACAGCTAAACTTGTTTTTGGGTACTACGCCCGTACACACACACATACACATTCTCTTATAACTGTATTGTAAATAGATGTACGCAGGTAAGCGTGGATGCAAGATGAGTATACAGCTAAAATACGTAGTTGGGTTTGAGCATAGACTCTGTCCCTTTTGATGAAGAAAGAGAGAGGGAGACAGGTATATTATCATATCTGTCGATCTTCGTCTATCCTTACTCATCGTGCACGCACTTACATAGGTTCCTGCGAAAAGTGAAAGGATCTCGATGAGAAGAGCTGGGGTGCAGTTTGGTAAACCCTTCTTGAAAGAAAATAAAAAATTTATATATATATATATATATATATATATATGTATGGTTAAATCGCGATACGTATATATCGATTGTTACACCTCTACCCTTAGATTCGTCGTCGTCCTCGATGACTTCAATTTATGCAATTGGCGTAAATAAAAATGCAGAGAGCTGATTAATACGGATTGCGCTTTAACCTTACATTTGTACATTATATTGAATAAAAATTTAAAAATTATATACTGGTGGTCCTTGTTGATTGCTTAGATTACGGGTCCCGTTTCTTCCGCTATGGCCCGTCGTTGTCTTTTGGTGGTACTTAAAATTTCATGACTTTTCTCAGTATTCGGATGCGTTTTCTCTTGAGGGGACACTATGGTTGTTGTTTTTTTTTTATATTTATGGTTAATATTCCCGTTTTATTTTAAATTAGAAAAATTTTTCTTCTAGTTTTATTAAAATTTTATAGCTTTTGGTATCGGATTGCTCTTTGTGGATGGTGTTCCGTCAATCCTTATCGTTATGAGATCGATCGGTTATGATTTCTCTTCTTTCTTGTTTTTTTTTTTTTTATAGCTTTTCGGAGAAATCGCGGCGCGGTGTCGTTGCATTATATCGAGATGCACCACTTCCAAAATTTAGATTTTAGTCGACGTCTTCGTTGTTGATTGGCCCTTGATCCCACTATTCTTGCCGTTTTGGGTTTTGGTAGTTTTCTTCGGTGGTTGAAAATTTCTTAGTTATCACTTATAAATTTTTTTTTTCATCGAGTGGTCTAAGTGAAGTGAAGGTTACCATGTATCAAATTAAAATTGATGAAATCGTGTCTGGTGATGATATCGTCGTCACCGAAGAAGTGGTGAACTTTAGTGTCACTGAAGAAGATGGTATTCTGGGTGACCGTCTGGTAGGCGGCTTCCTTGGCGAGGATCCCCGGGTACAGGTGGTGATCCACGAGCGGGTGGAGTCGGCCTTCGTAGAAGAAACTGGGGTTCAGTCCGAACCTCTGGATTTGTCTCGGCGGACGAACCTGGTGGTAACGGGGCACCGTGACCCGTGGCCATCGACTTCAACAGGTGACCAAGTGATTATGGTAAGTTAGAATTTAAAATGTTTTGTTCATTCATATATATATATATATATATATATATATATATATATTTTTTTTTTCCTTTTTTTTTATTTAAACTCCTTTTATTTCTTAGTTTCCCGAATTGGAGGAGAGTGAAGAGTCCGTGAGGCGGCGCCTCCGGCACCCTGGAGTGCCAACGACTCCGGAACCATTGGAGTGGGCGAATAGTGCCCCTCCAATGGAATCCCATTGGATGGATATTATGGAGTACATTGTAAGTATTCGTTTTTTTTTTTTTTTCTTCTTTTTCTTTGCTTTTCGTATGAATTTTATTTTATTATATATCCCTTTTTTTTTTATAGCGACACCCAGGCAAAGTCCAGCACTGGTGGTTGACGAGTATGAGAGATCCGCTATAGTGAGCCCTGGAGGTCTTGACCTTCAGATGTTGGAGCCAATGCCTAGTGGTTCTAGTGAGATTCGAGGGGCTCTACGTGAAGAGGGAGGGCCGTCCGTTGGTCATTCCAGGAAGCGGAGGGCGCCTAGATCTGACAAGGGTCAACCGAGGAAGAGGAAGGCTGCCACTCCCGCAGCATCGCCCAATCCCTTGTTAAGGGGGCTACTGGCTCAACCACCGGTAGGTCCCATACTGCTGCCGTTGTCGAGGGCGTATGTCTTCCTGGGAACCCAACCGGTATTCAGGATCCCGTTCAGGATTACGTTCCAGGAGGGCCATGGGTGCGTAATCCCGTATACGGATCCATTGGTGGCGGCTCTCTCCCCCATGACAACTCAAGATGCCCAGTGGCTGGTTGAATGCACGCCCTGGCGCGTGATGGAGTACTTGGTGCATGATTCAATGTTGTCGGTGAGTACTTTATTTGCGTTGTTACATATATATATCATTATATTTCTTCTATATTTTTTTTTTTTTTTTTTTTGTATTGTCTTGCCGGATTTAATAGTATTTTATTGTTTGTTTCCAGGTGCTGGTTAGTTTATGTCTCGTGCACTTTCATGGTAGAACCGTGGGTGCTCCTCCCAGGATAATCGCCATCCTGGAGGAATTGCGAAGAGTAGGTCACGTGCCGGGGGCACTTTGCATCTATTGTGCCCAGGGTGTTCGCTCGGCATAGTGGAGCAAGTCCATATAATTTGTCCCTTTTTATTATTAAGCTGCATATAAGTTTTGTATTCCTTTTGTAAGTTTATTAAATAAAAAAAAATGAATTTAATTTTATTTACTTGTTTTTGCATTTAACCTTTTATCCATTCCTTCCATTTAAATTAAGAAAGTCTTGGTGTGTTGTTTCCTTTTTGAGTGTTGCGATTCATTATCAATTTTGCTGGCGGAGGAGTTGATCGTTTCCCTCTCGCATCATGTTGGGATTTTGTTCATTTGACGTCATCATTGAGTTAATTCAATTTAGATCTTCGGAAATATTTCCCCCTTTTTTTTTTGTTTGCTTTCCGAATGACGTTGTCATGAGGACATTTAAGTCCGACTTTTAGTTTCGTTGCTGGTACCGAATGTTCTATTTGTCTTCGAGTGGGAACTTTCCCTTTTTGGAAAGAGGAGGGACGTTAGAGTAAGCACGCTTACTCTAAGTGGCCCCTCTGATTGTCTCTTCGTTGGTTGTTGGGCCTTGTTGTTATGGCTGCTTGTGACGTCATGCGCAGCATAGGTGCCGTATCATATACAGAGCCTGTGGACGCACGAGTTCATCGTATCAGGTGTCTGTTTTTCCGTAGATCTCTCGCCTCTAGGGGGTTTCCGAAGGTGGTGGAGGGTGAAGGGAAACGTGCCCTAGGTCGTGAGTATTCTTGAATTCATGATGGACGACGATGGTTGTCTGCACTTGCGTAGTCCTATCTTATAACTAATTGTATTTATCATTTCTTATTTGTAAATTGCATTAAATAAAATGATGCGAAGAAAAATTAAAAATAAGTAAAATTTAGTAATACTTATAATGTAACGATGCCGTATATTTTGAGATTATGTATATAAAAGAAAAGTTACTTAATAAACATTTATAAAAGTATATTTTTATTTTTTTTTTGTTTTATCATGTTTTATATATTTTTTTGTTTTTTTTTTTTGGTTTCTTTTATAATATTTTTATTTTATTTTTATTTTTATTTTTATTTTTTTTTTTTTTTTTTTTTTTTCTTCTGTCATGCCGGTTTTCACGTTTGTACACATATATCTAGCCTTATAATTAACAATTAAAATCTAAATTTTGAATATTCCTATGGCCAAATAACTAACATAATTAGCTTATTCAGATTAATGCACTTATCTAGTAACTTAAGAATTACGCGCTCTATTAGACTAAAAGTAAATAGCTAACTTACGATACCTAGTCACTGTCTTACTTAACATTATTACATCGTATATCAAGTTTTAATTATATTTCTTATTATTGCTTATTCTTAAATATAGTGCCTTAGTACCTTGCATTATTCATTTATTATTATATTCATAAACTATAGATATTTTAAACAATTTTCTTATATGTCTACCCATCACCCTTATTGTATACGTGTATGTATTTCCTCTCTTTTTTTTTTATTTTGTGAAATATAATTTTTTTTGAAAATTTTTTTTTTTTTTTTTTTTTATATATTTTGTTGTTTTTTTTTTTCTCTTTTTTTTCCTTGTCTTTCTATCTACATATGAATTTATTAACTTTACCCTGCACCTTGTATATTAACATATTTATCTACATGGTAGGATGTATTTTGATCGATGATTAACGGGCCAAATCCATCGATCTCTAATTCGAGGCATATTACGTAACTGTTTGCAGTATATGCATAGATATATTTATGAGTAATTAGACACACCTATGACTTCGGCGTTCTTGGAATGATTAAGATCGGCGAAGATCGGGTATTCATAAGTATGAGCATTTACTCACGTGAGCATGAATAAATTTGTTAGAAGCGGTTAGTTATTATTTATATATAAAAGAATGCATAGTTGCATTAGAATATATATATATATATATATATATATATATATATATATATATATGTATATATATATATATATATATATATATATGTATATATATATATACTTTTTTTGTATTTTTGTGTTTTTCTCTTTTTTTTATTCTTATTTTTCCCTTTTTTTTTGTATTTTCCTTTTTGAAATATGGTTAGTTATTTACATTATTAGTTCGTTACCATCGGTTAGTATTTATAAGGTGAATACGTATATTACCTGCCTTACTTCTGCATGCGGAGAAGTCGGCAATTTGTTAGTGTTTGCTTATTACCCTCATCCCTTAGTTAGAGGTTAGTTTTGTTTTTAACTTCTTCCGTGAGTTCTTCTTCCTTCGGATCTTCCTTTTACAACCTCGTATCCTGGTTGTTTTGCGTCGACGAGCTTGTTTCTTGCGGTTATTCTCGATATAAGCAACTCTATCTCTTATGGAAACCATGTCATCCATATACGTAGATGAACCTCGGCTTATTATGCTGGAAGTAGCGTATGGATGATATAAACTCACACTGGGTTGGTAATTGCATGAGTACAGGCCGGATGGTAAGTCTGGTTCCTCATAGAATCTTGATATATCGTCCATGAGGTCGAGGTAGCAGTAGGTTGAAGGTCGTTGATGAAAGTGTCTGACTGTAATCAGGTTGGATAACCGGATTATAGTTTCTTCGAGGTAAATACTGGTGCGAACGTCCGCCCATGGTATCTCTCCAAATAGACGAAGCAAGTCTACTTTGTAGATTATTTCTGGAAAGTATTCATGTTGGGCTTTACGTATTTTGCGTTGTTCTCTGAGGTGGCTCTTGCTTTTCCAGTAATTCCTCATGACTTGTATCCTTAGGTGTTTGTCTTGGGCAATAATCCAAGCGGCGTGTATTTCTAAGGGGCTCGTTTTGATGTCTTCATTGATTCTCACAGGTTTGGGTAATACTCGTAGATCTTTTTCTAGGTCCAGTGGGTCGGAGTGTTGTTGATATATGCTACTGCGGCGAAGTCGTCGCAGCGCTCTTATGTGTTTTCGTCTGTACCAGTGGTCTTGGAGGATTATGGACGAGACGATGTAAGCAAATTGCATGTCTAGACCAACTGAGAGATTCCGGGGGAAATGTTTGGTTACTTTATGCGACATTGTAGTTTTTATAAAGGAAATGTTTTCAATTGTTGATCACGTAGCCACTACCTCAGGCAGATTGCGTTGGTTAAGGCGCAGTAATGGTTCTTTTGGAGTCCGTGGTTGGTACACGTGGTTGATGATTTCCGAATGACGTCGAACTTAGGACAGTTGTATTTTCTGTTTTCTAAATTTACTATGTCACGTTTTAATACTTGTTGTAAATAGGTAGCTTTAATTTCTCTTCTGGTGTAAACTGCGCGTGCGTTCCTAGCGTATCTCTTTAAGATTTTTAATACTTGATGGAGTTGCGTGTCACCTTCTGACCAGTAAATACCGTGATGCTTTGAAGTGACCCAGTCGTTTCTTTCGCGTACCTTAGGTGATAATTTGTGGTATGGGAATGGTTGTTCGACTATCCAGTGGCCCAAGATGTCTTCGGTGGTCACAACTAATGCAATTTCTTTTGGAATGAATTCTTCTTTATTGTCCCAAAATCCTTGGATGTCAATCACTATGTCCATAATACCCTGAAAGGTATTGTTCACAAGTGGAAAAAGAAGGTGTTTCTTAAGTTTTCGAACCGATTGCTTAGCGAACTGATTCTATAACTGTGTCGAATGCAACGATGTAGTGAATTCTCTATCCAATATTCTCGTAAAAAGATTTTCCGGAAGTGTTCGCGGTGACTGGCTTGGATAGCTCGGTCCAGGTCAGTTATATCCAATGATGATGGTAGAAATAACTGAAATGTTCCCAGAGCCTTTTGGTAAGCTCGGTGTTCCTTGATGGGGTCTATGTTGTATGCCTCCTCGTTAAAGGAGTCGTCGCAAAGGAGATTATTTCGTATTCTTAATCTTGTCCGTAATTTTCTTGTAGCTTGTGCTGTCTTCCAGTGGTTTCGATGGATTAGGAATGACGTGAGTTCACAAAAATCCTCGAAACTTTGGCTCAAGTTTTTATGTTGTTGGATCGTTATTATACTAGCGTCTCTTTCTTCGTCAGTGGTAAGTCTATTATTGGGGAGACCTTTGCACATAACTTTCTTTCGTCAGAGTCTGAAAATTCCAGATCTTCGTGGATGTTGGTGCACTGCTGATAAGTTATTCCGGTCTCTAAGGTTGGCAATTTATTCCTAGTATAACAAAAAATTAATTTTCTAAATAAGAGTGTTAAGCATCCCGCTAAAATTAGTGAAATAAGTACTATTCCATGCAAGAAATAAGGGGGTAAACAGGTTTGATTTTTGGGCAAATTAGTTGTTTGTAGTTCTCTTTTTACTTGATCCAAAGTAAAATCGTAGGATAAAAATCCGTATGAGTCGATGAGAGGTAGATTTGTAGAGTTGTTGTTCGTATAGTTGGTGAAGCTGAGAGATTCGTAATTGTCTATTTCTGGGAATAGTTGTGTTACGTTTAGTCCAATGGTAGGTTGTGATTGAAGCGGAATCTCGAGGTTTGAATCTGCAGATCCGAATAAATTTACATAGCCAATCCGTATGGAAGCCTCAGGGCTTAGGCTTAAGGTTCCGGTGCCGGATATCTTTACATATTCTGTAGGTTTTCCTGGATTTTGGACCTGAAGTAAGCTCAGATGTGGTATAGAGTAGATCCAGCCCTTAATTTCTTCTGAGGATTTCCAGTAAAAATAGTGGGTCTTGCTGAGTCTTATGTCACATCTCTGGAATGATTCGAAATCTGAGTTGGTGAGTAGGTCAGCTTCACATGCAGGATGAACGGCAGTTTCATATATTACAAAATTTGGTTTGCAAATATATGATCCTTTCGATTTTATACATTGTTTGAGTTCATTCTCTTGAATCAGCGAGTAGCTCGCGTGGTTTGCAGACATCATCAAGTAATCAGATCGAGGTTGGATATAAGCTGAATCCTTGGTGTTATTCCCAAAGATTTGTTGGACGGGATAAGCGTGAAGTCTGTACAAGTTGTATTTTGATGGCTGTATTAGTGGTATTTGAAGTGTCAAAATTAATTTATCATTGAGTGATTCATATTTAAGTTTCATTATCTGAGAAGCTTTTTCATTGTAGAGGTCCTTGACAGTTATTGGAAATTGATGTTGTGGATTATTTTTAATGAAATTTTTTATGGCTTCTGAAATCCTTTTTGGACTGAGAATTCTCGGAGAGATCTTTCCGGCTAGAACAAAATTAACTGCTTCCAAAACGGCTTCCATATGATTGTGGTAGTCTTCGAAACAACTTCGAGCCTGGGCACTCCAAGAACTCAGTCGCATAACGTAGTGCAAGTAAGTTACATTATTTTTGGTGATTAAACCACTTGTTTCTTTTAAAGGAGTTGTGTATCTATAGTAGTTACCGCGGCGTAGTATTAATTGATTTAAGTCATCGTGTAGGTCTGAATGAATTATTTGTCTATTCTTCTCGAGTAGTACTGAATCTTCAGGAGAGGAAGCAAAAACAATCTTGTTGAACTTGTCGAGATAATGTTGAAGAATGTCTAGTTTGTTCTGTTCAACCAAAGATGATCGATTATTTACTTGTCCAGAACCGACCAGTTGTCTTATTAACTTCATTCGCTCAGTTGATTCTCGAAGAATGCGCTTGTAGTCGTCAAGTTGTACGTAGTGTCTGCAGTCGTCTTCTTCAATTGTCGATCGGCAGTTTTGGTCCAGGAGATTTATTTCCAAATCTGCTATGTTAGGGAGTTGTTGCTCTAGAAAACCTAGATCTATCATAGTGGTTAGTTTCCAGTCGTCTTGAGTAAGGTGGATATCGGCGAGGTGTTCATAGTAGAGCCCCGAACTGGGTTCCAGTGGTTTTAGATGGACAGCAGTTCCTTTCGTGGTGCTTATGACGGCGATGAAAATTATGATTATCTTGTTTAGAGTTGCCATGTCGATGATGGTTGCACTAAAATTATTCATTTTAATTTTGCTGAGTACTTGAGATTTGGTAAACTTAATTTAATCTTAAAGTTAGGTTGTAAGGACGTAAGGAGCATGCATGGGGTTAGTTTGGCGGCTGTTGTGTATTTTCGGGTTCAGTCCTAGGTTCGCGAGGATCCAGGTCTTGAGTTATTATCCGTGGACGAATTTGCAAGCTTCATGACTTAACTCTTGCATAAACTCCATATTATTACTCGTTTCTCCGAATAGGTGGTCAAGTATGCCACAATGGAAAATCGTACGTTGGATGGAGAGTTTGCACTGAATAATCTTTATAAGTGAGAAATTACTGGATTGTAATAGTTGGACCTTGGTGTTTTTAATTACTGGTTTTGCGGTAGGCATGTTGCAGTCTTTAATGTCTAGTAAGGATAATGAAGTAACGTTTATTGATGGGGTTCCACAGTCGTATGCCACGAATCCATACGTCAATTGGACGGCTGACATCATCCAGAGGATAAATTTTATCCACCCCATGGTGTTTGGATTTTTACTTGTTTCACCTGGAGTAATTTTATATAACTAGAACATAACGATTAGTAGGACATACGGGAAATAGTAATATGTTAGTCGGATTGAGTGTCAGTGTTAGAATTAATAGAATCTCGTGTGTTACAGATTTTTAACTTATCTATGTGCTTAAGGGAACGTTTGCCCTTTTCATCCTCTATTATAGCCGTATTATTATCTAATAACTCGGCTATAACATATGGACCTTTATAATGCGAATCGAATTTACCCTTTCGTGGTTCTTTTATAGCATAAACCTAATCTCCAACATTCAAAGTACTGGGGTTCAGGCGAGCGTCATAGCAACGTTTAGAGCGGTGTTTAGATTTAATTAAATTAGATGCCGCGAAATGTCTCATGTCATCCATGCGGTTGACCAAGTCGTTTAGGTAGGTTCCGTAAGTTTCAATTTTGTCTGGAGGTGGAAAAGAACTGGGTATGCGCGCTCTTTTACCGTATATAAGTTCGAAAGGAGTGAAATTAGTAGATTCATGCACAGCAATATTATATGAAAACATTGCAAAGGGAACAAGTTTATCCCAGTCTTCATATTTATTTACATAATGTTTAATAAATTCTGCCAATACTATGTGACTACGCTCTAGGGATCCATTGGTTTGTGGATGGTATCCTGAGGTAGTTACTTGTTTAATTTTGAAAATTTTTGCTAGGTGGTGAAATATTTTACCAACAAATGATCTGCCTTGATCACTTAATATTACGCGAGGTGACCCAAACTGAATAATAACGTGGCGAGCAAGTGCGTCTGCAATAGTCTCAGCCTTAATGTTTGGTATTGGTACTGCTACGCAATATTTCGTGAGATTGTCTTGCACAGTAAGGATATGCATATTGCCTGATGGTGTTTGAGGTAATGGGCCCACTGTGTCGATTGAGATTTTGTCAAAGGGTTCTGCAGGAGTATCCGTGATGATCATTGGTTCTTTAGTCTTGATCCGGACTAGTTTTTGTTCTTGACAACTTCTGCATGTACGAATAAATTCTGTGATGTCATCTCTCATATTTGGCCAGTAAAAACGTTCACGAATTCGTCGGTATGTTTTAGTTATACCTTTATGACCACCTGTTAGGCTTTCATGATACTCTGCGATGATATCCTTGCGGACATCCTCGTCTGGTATGGTTACACTTCCATGACAAATGGTGAGTGAACATTCGCAGTCATCTAAGCATTCCTTAAGAACGTCAGTGACAAGTGATTGGCTCAAACCTTCGAGCATATCTCCTGGTTTTGAGATTCGCAAAGTTTTTATGTTGTAGTGGTTTAGTACATTTTTGACGGTTTTTAGTACATCTTTTAATTCTTGTATGGAAAATGAGTCAAAGTGGTTCCTTTTTAGCACTGCACTGAGGATTTTATGTTTTCCGTGTGGTGTTATTAGTACTTGATTAATTTTTGGTTTCTTCAACTTCAGATCCTGTGGATCTATTTTGTCTGTTTCTATCAGTAGTCGTGATGTGATGGTTGTAAGTTCACAATCAGCAGAGATAAAGTGCAAATAATTATCTCTGAAATACGTCAAGTTTTCATTCGTCGTGTGTAAGGATATCTTACTTTCGTGATTCTTCATACCAGGGTAAAATAATTCACAAGGAACAGTATCGGTTATGGATTTTCTTCTTATCTGTTGTGGTTGTTGGACTTCTTCGTCTTCATGAACTTCTTCATCCGTGTCTGTACTCGAATGGATTTCATCGATCGGTGGTAAATTAGCCCATCGTCTGCTTGCTGCTCCTCGTGGTATTGCTTCATCTACCTCTGATTCTGTGGTTGATCCTTCTGAAGCAACTGCAGGGGTTGATCGTCCTACAGGATGTCGAAATGTTACGCCAGATGGTCTGTGGGGTTGTGCTTCGGGTTTCCTAGTTGGAGGTTCTGTTCATGGAGATTCGTAAGTTGGATCTTCAGCGCGTCGATCCCAGTAATAATTATCATTTCTTGACGATGGTCCAGGTGATACTTCGATAACATTTTTAGGCGGTGGTACTGGTATCGGTTCAGTTAGTGAAGGAGTTTCTTCGCCTGATTGATTATTTACGTATGTGAGTTGATAGTCAGTTGTTTGAGTTTTGGTAGATAACGGTCCTGGTTTTTCAGAAGCTTTAGAGAGTGGTACACGATTACTAGCGAGACTCGGAAAAGTACTGCTTCTTGCATGCGGTACTGGTGGTGTTGGATCACTTGGTTGACCAGTATCTGGTTGTTTTCGAGGTCGACCAACTTTACGATTCTCTGTTGGAGGCATTGGGATTTCGGCAATAGTCTTTGTACGCCTGATGAGAGGTGGTTGCGCTAGCGAGGGGTTACTCGCTAATCTTCTCAATCTTACTCTCTCACCTATAGTACTGGCGTTTGCCTGTGCTGCTTTTACGGCGGATGATCGCAGCCGTTCTAGATGTTTGGCAATTGAACTAGACTGCCTCGCAGCTGTTTCAGATTTTCCTGTAGGGACTATTGGCAAAACAACAGGATTCCTTGATAATGCATCTGCATTTACGTTTAATCTTCCTGGTTTGTAATAGAAAACATATTCATACTCTCTTAATCTCGTTCTCCATCGAACTAACCGTTGTACTGGCGGCTTGACGGAGTCGATCCATTTTAGTGGTTCGTGGTCACAGACGAGAGTGAATCTTCGACCATATAAGTACGGTCGAAAATGCAAAATACCGTAAATAACTGCTAAACATTCTTTTTCGGTTGTTGTGTAATTTCGCTCTGCATTTTTGAGAAGTCTTGATAAATAAGCAATTGGTCTGTCTTCACCAATTTTTCCTTGGCTTAATACCGCGCCAATAGCGAGATCTGAAGCGTCAGTAGTTAAGATAAATGGTTGAGAAAAGTCAGGATATTGCAAAACTGGAGATGTACATAGTGCCTTGCGTAACTCGTCAAAACTTTCTTGTTGAGCTGAAGTCCAGTTGAATGGATTATCCTTTTTTTAATAGTTCTGTTAATGGTTTCGCACGGCCTGAGAAGTTTTCGATGAAGCGACGATAATAGCCAGCTAGTCCAAGAAACTGTCTGATGTTCGTAACTGTCTTTGGTCTTGGAAATTTTTCGATAGCTTCAGTCTTCTTTGGGTCTGGACGTACACCGTCATTGCCAATAATATGACCAAGATATGCAACTTCTAGATTTAGAAATTCACATTTATCTGATTGTAAGACTAAATTGGCTTGTTCTAGTCGATTGAAGAGTCTTCGGACACGTATGCCGTGTTCTTCGAGTGATGATGCGAAAATAACGACGTCATCGAGATAGACAAATAGCTCAACGTCTTGTAGACCTAGAAGAACTCGGTCCATAAGTCGTTGAAAGGTTGCTGGAGCATTTTTCAGTCCAAATGGCATTCTGTTATACTCATAGTGACCATTTGGTGTACTGAATGCGGTTTTCTGTTGGTCCTTTGGATTCATTTTGATTTGATGAAATCCACTAGCCAAGTCGAAAACTGAAAAATACTTTGCTCCTCCTAGTCTATCGAGAATCTCAACTATATTCGGGAGAGGATAAGCATCGCCTATGGTTTTCTCGTTTAATTGTCTAAAGTCAATTACCATACGCCAGCGCTTATTACCTTTCGAATCTGGCTTCTTTGGGACTATCCAAAGGGGTGAATTATATGGAGATACAGATTCAGATATTACACCATCATTCAGTAATTTATTTACTTGTCGAGCGATTTCTTCCTTATGTACAGGTGGAAAACGGTACTGACGGACTGATATAGGAATTTCATCGGTCGTTGGAATCGAGTGTGTCATCATTGTTGTAGCTGGAAGATCATCTCCAGGGAGATGAAAGAGCATCGAAAATTCTCTGATAAGCTCATGCACATGCTCTCTTTCCAAAACATTTAAATGATCAAGTCGGAGACTAGCACAAATGCGCTCGAATCTGTCCTGACCATTTTCCGGTATATCGCTATCTTCAGAATCGTCAAAGAAATCCTCTGAACTCCCATCGCATTCGAAGGGAATAATTTCTTGTGGTGGAACGACTAATTCGATATCATCCTCGTATGCGTTTTTCGCGTAGACGTAGCAAGTACTGTCATTGTTCGTGACCAAAGCATTACCAATGAAAATATTTTCGCGAGTTTCAATGCGAGGTAAAAACCCAGTTTTTAGATCTGTCTTACGAAGATTAATTGGTATTACTGTTCGAGTTCTGGCTTTTAAAAAGAATACTGAGGGTTCGTCTTCACTTCGAAACATAGTTACCAGGGGTGTATCAAATGGTTCACCTTTGGTGTTTCCGAGCGGGATTGGGTTTACGGGTTCGGAATTTGCGACTATGGTATTGTGATGAAAAGATATTTCAACCTTTTCTTTAGTTAGAAAGTCTATGCCGATAATTCCATCGGTTGGAATGGGCAATGGGTTCTCGAGAACGTGAAATTTCTCGGGATTTGAGAAGAATGTAATTTCTGTGGTTCCTAAAGTATCGAGTCGTTCAGTAGTGATGCCTTTTATGAATACTGAATCCCAGGTATCAATTACTGTACGAGGGGCCAGTGCGTCTTTTCTGATAACATTTATGTCAGCTCCTGTGTCGACTAGAAAACGAGCTCTGCCGTTTCGCAACTCAGGGGCTGTTAGAGTAACGACTGGTCCTCTACCCTGGACTTCAGACCACATTACGAATTTTCGACGGTCAGGAATCTGATTGATGATGGACGCGTTTCCGTGGGGTTCGCGCTGTTCGACGTCGCGTCGTTCCGTCGAACCGCGTTGGAGTTTAAAGGTTCCTTAGGTGGTGCAGGAGAGGTTGGTCTTGAATTATTTTGTTGGTTTTGTGGGTTACTATTATGACTGTAATTTCCATAATTATTTCTATTATAGCTATTATAACCATTGTTACCGTATCTTTGATTGTTATTGTCATAATTGTTACGATTATTGTAATTATTGGAGTTATTGTTGCTATAATTGTTATTAGGGCTATGCTGATTGTTATCTTGAGGAGGATAACTTTGATAATATGGCGGATTATATGGTGCTGGAGGTGGATATGCTCCAGGAGGTGGGTATTGATATGGCATAGGAGGTATATATGGAATTGGAGGGAAATAACCCGGTGGAGGATAATATGGATAGTAGTTTCCGGGTGATCGGCTTCGCGAACGATAGGGTGAATTGTCACGCTCAGGATAGTTGCGTTTATCGCATGGTAGTGTCGTATCCCGCACCGGAGATCTACTGTATGAATTAGAAGGTCTGTTATTGTCTTCGCGAGTAAATCTGAACGGTATGGTATTTCGACGTTCTTCGTCTTGAAAGCTAACCGTTCGAGTTCTACGCGGTAAATCAAGATTTGCTGATTCGGACTGCGCGTAGGCTAAATAATTGGAATTACGGTGAGAACTACCGACTTAGGTCTACTAGACTTAGGTCTTCTTCGAGCCGTAGTGCGATTTTATATGCCTCGTCGAGAGTATCAGGATTTTGTACACTTACTCCGTATATTAGATCGTCTGGTAGTCCGCGTTTGAATGACTCGAGTGCTAATCCGTCTAGCATTTTCTTCATCGCATTTACTTCGGCTACATTATTAAAGCTTTCGTTTAATGCTGTTATTGCATTAGCGCGAATTTTCTTTATTCGAGTATAGTAACTCAGGATTGATTCATTTTGTTTAAGCCGAATGGCTTGGATATCCGCGCAATATTGTGGGTAGGTCTTCTTAGTGGCGAAATATTCTTTAAGCGCGTCTCTAAGAGTATTCATTGTATTAATTGTCTTATCCGCGATCGCGTCTCTAGCCGTGTCCTTAAGCTTAGATTTTACTCCGTTAAAATAAGTGTTCCTGAGATTATCTGGTACGATTGTAAGACCGTTTTCTACATCTAGTAAGAATGCTTGTAAAGGCATGTTTTTACCGTCAAAACTCGGGACTTGCATTAACGCCTGATGCAATGTCATACTTTCCCCAAGGGACGTGATCATTTGATCCGTAATATTCGCATGTCGGGTAATATTATGGAGTTGTTGATCTAAGTCATTATTATTAGCCGGTGGGTTCAACCCGCCATTGCCTCGTGGTCCCAAATTTTCGCCGTTCTCTTCGTGGTCCGACATTTTAATTGATTATAGGAGAAAGTTATAGAAGTAATATAGAGATAGTAAGAGTGTGAATTTTGGGTAAATAGTATGAAGTTAGCAAGAAAACTATATTTGCGGTAGTCAGACGCAAGTAAAAATTGCGTTGGTTAGAACAAAATTTATTCACTGATTAATTGTTGCGAAACTTAAATAGCTTGTATTGAGTTTATAATTAATTTTGTAAAGTGAGTAGTGTTTAAGATTTATTAATTACATGGATCCGGTTTAGGTACCTTTCGAAAAATTAGAAAAGTCCATATATGGAAATTGAATCATATTATTTTTGTGTAAACAACAGCGGATGAGTAAATGCTCTATTGGAAGTACATAGATCCGGGTGACTTTCGAAATGTCATAGGTGACTCGGAATATGGAAATGAGATGGTCATAGAATCTTTGTATATATTGGAATTTCAATTAGAAGTCCGGTGCACACGTGCAGGTGTCCCGCTGAGTCACAGCTAAACTTGTTTTTGGGTACTACGCCCGTACACACACACATACACATTCTCTTATAACTGTATTGTAAATAGATGTACGCAGGTAAGCGTGGATGCAAGATGAGTATACAGCTAAAATACGTAGTTGGGTTTAAGCATAGACTCTGTCCCTTTTGATGAAGAAAGAGAGAGGGAGACAGGTATATTATCATATCTGTCGATCTTCGTCTATCCTTACTCATCGTGCACGCACTTACATAGGTTCCTGCGAAAAGTGTGTAACGGGTAAAACTGGGGTTGATTTCAGCTGCCAATTAAAAGTTATTAATTGATAAGTCGGAAATGAACCAAATCAGAACCAGAAAAGACAAAACAGTAAATAGACAAATAATATCTGAATGCAAGGAAATGTAATGATTAGCCAATAAAATATCCCAGAAAGCAAAATTAGAAGATATACAAAACTACCCCTTTGGCTCGGTTTAGCTCGCCGGAGTCCAGGGTTGAAAACAAAGGGGGTTTTCAAAAGATAGACAATATTAAATGTAATACTTTAAAGTTTATTCAAATCAAACCTTTACATAGGCTTCGAGCCCTTGTTCTACTACCTTTACAATAAATGATTACGGTTTTTTAATTATTTAAAACTATTTCAATCACGGTTTATCACGGTTCTGTAAATACGTACACACGGTTACGCGGTCAATTCCCACACACACACAATTTACGCGGACTAGTAACGCGGGTCTACCCCTCTCCCGGATGCTTCAGGGGTGTCTGGTCGACTTCCCCGTCGGCCCTGCACGAGTTCCCCTTCCCTGAGGGTAAGCGGATGGTCTCCGTCAAACCCCCACCTACACGGCTAGTTCTACCTACCACCCCTTGGCAGAAGGCCTCAGAGTGGGGACCCTTAAATCTCCCCGAGAATCAAAATTTCGCTTACCTTGGTCCGGTCGGACTCGGGGTAGTCGAAGTTCCAGATGTTGTCCAGGGAATGGTCTTCCTCCAGAAAACGTCTCGGGAGACTAAGTTGCCCAATACGGGCTTTAACGAGCGCTTCTATTACTTGAGCCATCCGTCACACATACGGAAAAGGATAAATTTCATCGCCCTCTAGCGTTGCTTTCTAAAGTGTAGCGATCGAGAAAATATTCTAAGTCCAACCGTCAAAAATCAAAGGAAGCAGAAAAACGATGAAATATTATTCAAGAGATTGAATTTCTTCTAAGTTTTGTGTTTTAATATCAGTGAGAATTAAAAAAAATGATTTAACGAAATATAAAAATGGTTTGAAAGGAAAAAGAATGTGTTTAAGACTTTGAGTAAACATCTAATACGGAGAAGTTAGCCTTACGGCTTCCGCACTCGCGAGCGAACGGAGAGAGAATGAAAGAATACGCGATTAAAATACTAAGTTAAATTAAAACTCTCTCACATTATTTTTCATATTTTGTCTTATTTTATATTCCTTTCAATCTCTTGAATCTTTTAAAAGATTCATATGGAATTATTTTTCACATTTTTTTCCTTCTCCTTTAAATTTACTGGCTCGGGACTTAGAATATTTTCACTCGGCGCGTATTCATATTACCATTCTATACACTCGTACCAATGTAATATCACACAAAATCTTAGTACTAATATGACACAGCCATAGTAAATAAATCCACTATAGTTATAGCAATAGTTTAAATATATTAATAGAAATAATAGTAAATAATAGTTATAATACCAATATTTAAGTAGATTACAACAAACAAGTAGTAGTTAGTATTAGATAAAATAGGTTTTAAGTACAAAATAGTAGTTATAATAAGTACCATAGTTTTAGGTTTCATTAAACGTTACAGGTAGCATTAAGTAGTCATAGTTATTAGAATAAGTACCCTAGTTTTAGGTTTAGTCGTAAGTAATAATAATAATAGTAATATATCACAAATAGTAAATAAGTAGTAATTAAATAGTAGTCCTAGTTATTATAAAAAAAGTAGGTTTAGTAGTTAACAAGTAGTCATAGTATAAGAATAGTAGTAATTTAGATAAATAGTAGCTAGTATAGTAGTAGATATAAGAAATCAATAGTTGTAAAAAAAAACGAAACGGCTCCGCCCCAACTGGTCTGCCATCACAAGTGAAAGGATCTCGATGAGAAGAGCTGGGGTGCAGTTTGGTAAACCCTTCTTGAAAGAAAATGAAAAATTTATATATATATATATGTATGGTTAAATCGCGATACGTATATATCGATTGTTACAAATTTAACATATTTACTTAATAAATTTTCCTAAACATTTTCCGTAAGAGTATAAGTTAATAATAATTTTCTCTCTATTAAAATTTAATACTGCATGGCCGAGAACGGGGAAAATCCTGTCTTGAGGCTAACTAATCGAGCAAAGGTTGTAAAACACCTTAAGTTTCACATATATGTGGACCCTTGTTTAATTAAGGCCACATCTTAATTAATTGAACGAATGGGCCCATTACATATTATTTGATTTACGAGTCTTTGAAACACTGAGGATGCATTTGCCAGCCCAAACGGCATGCGGAGAAACTCATACTGTCCATCTGGTGTTACGAACGTGGTTTTCTCGATCGATTTTTCCGCTACTCGTACCTGGTAGTACCCCGAAAACATATCTAATTTTGTGAACCGTGAGCCCCCTTGCAGTTCGTTCAGTTGATCTTCTATTAGCGATAGCGGTTGGTGATTTTTCTTTGTAATTGCATTTAACGCGCAATAATCAACAGACATACGCGCCTCGCCGTTTTTTTTACGGACTAACAAAATAAGACTTGAGAACGGTGAATTGGATTCGCGAATAATACCGTTTTCCTTTAATTCATTGACTATCTCTCGTACCTGTTCCCGCTCTGCATATGACAATTCATACGGCCTGTAATTCACGACTTTATCTCCCGTTAATTCTATTTTTATTTCTGTGGCATTCATTTGCCCTAATTCGCTTATGTTAAACGCAAAGCAATCTCTATATTCGTCAAGCAACTGAAAAAGACCGTCCTTTTCAACCTCAGGTAGTCGACCTTCTACCTGGACTTGATCACTCGGTATTCTGTCTTTTTCTACTTTCGTCATTGCACAAATTTCTCGAACCCTACGCTTGTCTATTGTCTCCTCTCGGGCCTGTTCAGCTCTGGCGACAATTTTATCTTTATTTATTACGAGTGGACTATCAGAAAGTTTTATGACCGGCAATATTGACAAATTTATGTCTATCATACACCGAGGAATAAAATATTCCCGTCCTTCCTGCCCGCGTACACCAAGCTCTATATACAAATCACCAATATAATTGTAATTCAATTTTACCTTGATGTCTGCTGATTGCTGCGGCGGGATGACGGTCGCCTCCATGGTCCGCAGTAACGTCTTACGAGGTGGCAGCGTGTCTAGCCCTGTTAGTGAAACTGCTGCCTTGTGAAACACTCTCAACTCACCATCCCCTGATGCCGTTCTGACTCCTGGTAAGTCGAGAAATGGCTGTCCCACAATTACCGGAATAGTCTGTAGATCGTCCGGTACGATGTGTACGTTGACCGCTCCTTCAGCGAGGTCTACTTGCAATTTCGCCTTGGCGATCCCGTACGGATGAACAATGACTCCACCGAAGCCTCGCAGTACTTCATCCGTCAGCTTAATATCTAGTTGCAAGCTATCTGTATCTCTCTTTCTCACCCCGAGTGGGCAACCTCCGCCATTTTTGGTCTTAAAACATCATGGCGCCCACAAAAACTCGGAGATAAGAGAACACTAGGTGATGGATCAGGGCAAGTGTATATAATGGCGTGTCTGAAATCTTAGTGTTTATATAAGTGGAGGGAACCCTTATGGGTTGGGAAGAACGTGCATCCCATTACTAATCCTAAGCAAGCGGTCGACCAGAGCTGAAGTTTGGTACCATGGGAGATCCATTCCAAGCCCCACTTCGACCAAAGTCTCTTTATTTCCTGAGATGGGAGGAGTGTTTGGGTGAGGTGAGGTTCATGTGAGGTCGAACTTGTGGTAGCTGTTAGTAAGGCACCCACATGCATTGTATGCCTAATGGGAAAGCTAATGTGAGCTTATACTCTATAGAGCTACAATTCGGAAAGTCGAGAACTCTTTTACTAAAATTTCCTGCTCTTTCAGAAACTTTTTTAATACTAGAGCTTTCACTTATACTTTTTGAGATTTTGCCAAAAAGCTGGACGGCTAATTTTTTTAATAGTTTTGTGTTAATAACAATTGTAATTTTCTCTTTCAGAAAAAATTCAAAAAACGGCTTTTTCTAGACGCCATTCAGGATAGTTTGAACCATCAACCATATTTTTAGGAGACCTATAAATATTTTTCGCAGGAAATCAACTTCACAACTTAACTAAAATAGAATAAAAATACATTATTTAGGTATTTTCATTGATTCGTTTATTTACCGATTGATCAGGTATTAACCCTTTTCTTAGACTAGTAAGACTATTTTGTGCCTATTTAAACAGTCGATCTGAAAGAGTAAATTCCAACCGTGTGTCGGAGCTGACACACACATTTTTTTTCCCGAGAAACGGTAATTTCCGATTAATTTACAATTTACAATCGAAACCTTCCGGAAGTATCCGATAAAATTCGATTGAAAGTCAATCGGAAATCTCTTATTAATTTTCAATCGGAATCATTCGGAAGTTTCCGATTAAATGCGATTGAAACTGATTGAATGTCAATAAGAAATTTTCGATTAAATCTGATAGAGCGTTTTCAATCGGATTCAATCGGAGTTTATAAGTTAGTTGTCGGAGTTCTAATATATTCCTGTAGAGATTATGATCAGTTGAATGCTGGTATTTCTCATAAAAATGAGTATCGAAAATAATGCGAAAACCAAGATCATTCTAATTGTTATTATTAAAAAAATTCTCATCTGAAAAGCGACCGGAAAGTTTACGATACAATCAATTTTATTTTGTACTGTTATGTCCGACTATTATTTATTAATTATTTTGGTTGCGTGGATTAGGCGTTCGGACTAACCAATGCAATTTTCGGCTCAAATGTTTAGTTCAAGCCTTAATTTATTTATTTTGGGATACGTTTCGATGTGGACTTTCTTTCATTTCCATTTCGATAAAAACAGAGTTATCTTTATAGGTATATGAAGATCAAAAATGCGCGGATCAATACATACGATTTTTGACTTGATAGCTTCCTTATTTCCTCTTAAACTTTTGAGGCTGATTGGAAAAGTTATTAGAGTAGGAAAAGAAATGAAGTCAATTATTATTACCTTACCTTTAGTGTTGAGGTATAAATTTATATTTTTCCTTGCGCTAGTTCCCGTGTTGCAGACCCTTGAATTGGCTACTGGATCTCGGTGCCCGCGATCTCCTGATGAGGGTGGGGTGAAGACTTATTGCTTAACTTATTTGATGAATAATACACGAAATTTATTATCACTTATGTTCCTTTTTTTCTTTATTTCAAACCCCAATTTTAATTTGGCATTAAAAACTCCTTTAATTTTTCTTTAAAGAAAATAGAGCTAATACTGTTTAAAGGGCTATTTTTATTATCTTATACATTAATTAATTACACTCCAAATTTTAAGTTTGAATTTTCGGATATACTAATTTTCGCAAATTTTCTATTAACACTTATCACTCACAACCAATAACACTTTTATTATTATTTATTAATTTTTTTTTTATATCTCTTTCGATACAGAAATTTTTATTTTATATTAAACTAAAAGAACAATTCCTTTATTTTCCTTCGCAGGAAATAGATACAGTGCTCTTTAAAGGGAATTGGTTTTTTTTTCTTTGAACATTTATTTAATATTTATTTTTGTTATACTTGTTTCCGCGATGCGTGATTATTATTATTTTTTTTTTTTTTATAGATATATATTATATATATATGACTGTATAAATGTATACCTTGATATATTTTTTTCTGTTATGATTTTCTTTCGCGATGCGATTTTTAATGATTTATTTTATGAATTTAATTGAATTATAAAAGCGACGTGATCGGTTTTATTTATTTTTTTATAAGAGATTTAAGGATACCGCTGTACCTAATAATTGACTCTTTGCTGAGGGGTAACTCAGCTACAAACCGCAATGCAAACCGGTGCTCGGTAGAGTGATTTTCAACTTGAAAATTTTGAACACCACAACCATGGGGGTCCGAGTTTGGGGAAGGGGAAATTTTAAGTGAGTTGCATCTTGTGAGATGTCCGGTTGACGGAACTTAATTTAAGTCAATGCTAATTGTGCGCATTAGAGCAATCTTAGCTGACAGTAAGTGGGGACCGAAGAATAAGAGAATGAGAGACAGAAAGAAAGAAATCTGGTAAAATAGGTTTTGTCACACTTCATCGAACCCATCCTTGTTTCTCTCATGAGAAAATGGAATTGTATTCCTATGGAGAGTTCAACATGAGTGACTGTAGGAAAGTTTGCGAAGTCGGACATAACTTTCCCCCCTTCCCAAGCTCAGAAATGAATCTATTTCTCGGAGCTTGTATCTGTTTGACTGATGTTGAACTCTGCCTTGGCTTCTGTCCTGAATAGTTCGTATAATTTAGCTCCATCCTTGGCCAATTGGTCGGCTTGCTCTCTACCATAGATTCCTTCGTGACCTGGAACGTGGTAGATCCTGATGTCTCGGGCCTCCATTTGAGTTTTGATATATTTAAGCTCCTCTTTATATGAAACTGGCTTTCCTGTGGAGGTAATCCAATCTCGTTCCTTCCAATTTTCGTACCAGATATTAAGGCCGTTGCATAAGTATTCCGAATCCGTGAAAAGATCTATTTTTGTTAAGTCAAATTTTCTTATAATTTTCAAAGCCTGCAGAATAGCCTCCAACTCTGCCCCGTTGTTGGTTTTTCGGTTAAAGCACGGAAGAGACAAATTCTGAGGATTGTTTGGTCCAAAATAAATACCTAATCCTGTTGCTGATTCTGTGGATCCGTTACGAAAACACGATCCATCCGTGAAGATGATGATCCGACCCTCAGCATTTCTTTCGAAGAGGTGATTGGGCAGGTGGAGGATCGATTGCCAATATCGTAAATACTTATGGGATTCTTTTATGGATGAAATTTGTTTAAAAACTGGATTTGGATAGGAGATAATTTGCTCGCGACAATCCTCCCAAGAGCTGTATATTCCAGGTTTATGCCCACTTAGGACCAAATAGAGTGGCATCCTATTGAGAGTGAGGGGAAATGAAACGTCCGGTTCACAGATGGAAATGGATGCAGTAAGTTAAAAGGAATTGACTCGGTTCCCCACGGTAGACCACAAAGCTTCTTTACAATAATAAATGATCAGGCAAGAATCGTTGAGTTATTGGTTGCGAGCCTATAATTCTAGTCTATAACTAAATATCTTATTCTAACTATAACATGTACAGAGATTACTGATTATAAAGTATAGGCCTATCACTAGAAACAAAGGTTTCCCTGCTAATACCTTTTCGTTGGTTGGATTCGATACCTGATCCTTTTCGGGTTCCTAGGGTTTACAACCACTGTTCATAGTGATAGCTCCAATTCTGTAATTAGACATATTTATAAAAATGACAAAATGATAAATATAATTGCTCTAGTGGGAAACATAATATACTGCTGATTCCTATAATTAGGTAGATTAATGTACTTATTCTAGCAAAATATATGCCTATTCATTATATATATTATTATTTTTTTTTTTTCAAGATCCTCTCCCCCCTTTTAACATGGAGAAGTTTGAACCTCTCGTCACCCTCGAAGGATAACAGAGACCCAAACTCCTCCTACTTAGGGAAGGCATGTGTAAAGGAAAAATGGGGTCCTGTTTAATTTTTCCCTCCTTTTTGTTTTATATATATATATATATATATATATATATATATATATATATATATATGTATATCTATCAAGTAAAAATATTTTCTTATAACAATGTTTGTAAAACTACTTGGACTATCCTAATATACCTCTAGGTTTCCTTAACGGAAAATGGAGATGATACTCCTTAAAGGCATTGTCTTATTAAATTTTCAATAAGGTAACTATCTTCTTATGATATAACAATATTTTCCTTATCTAGGGTAACCTAAGAATTCCTTTAAGTTTCCTTGTCGGAAAATGGAGATGATACTCCTTAACGAATTCTAAAATATTACTTTTAACTATTTAATTTTATTATACTAAATACTAGTTCCTAATCCTATTAACTATTCTACTATCTTCACAAGGATCCGATATGGCTTGTTGCATCTCTGGGTGTTGCTCCGAATTTCCCCCAGGTTTCCTCTTGATGGTATGAGGACCGTGACCACTCGCAAACGGGCCTCATCCTCTTTTTTTATCAGGTTTGACAGTGCTGGTGAGTGAGTGAAATATTTGATTCCACTCAGGTCGATAGTCTCGATGCTGTGATTAGCATCCAGGATCTCATGGATCGTATAATAGGAGAAGTGAACGCCTGACACTACCAGTGTATTGATGTTTGTTCTAGTTTGTTCTTAGCTCATTATTAGTGGTGATCCTATCCGAATATTGATTCCATTTATCGTCCTGGTAATTTCCCCAGCCGAATTTGAGTGCCCTGATCTTTATACTCCCGATCGAGTTGATAAACGGAAGCATATCGATATTTTCCAGATATCGTTGCCGAGACCGGTCGCAATCTTGAATGGCTAGTGTGTTAAGTAGCTGATTGCCCGTGAAGAACTTGATCAAATGTTCAAGGTTCAAAAGATAGAAACCCTTTAGTTTTAGATGTTGTAAGTTGCCTCCGGCTTCCTTCAGCGCAGACCCAGTGAAAAAGTTGTTTTCACTAACTTGTAGCTCAGTCAATTCGGGAAGCTCCTTTATTATGATGCTCAGCTCTGTTTCCAGTGGCCCTTGAGATCTTCCGATAGCCAGAGTCCTTAATACTTTTAATCTGTGTAGTTCCTCCATTAACCTACTGGAGATGATAGCCCCCGATATATCCAATGAGATTAAACGATCGAGTATTCGGTAATGGATGAACGAAGAAATCACTTCTGGTGATACTAAGTGGTTTTCTGACACGTTTATTTCGAACATTCGAATGTTTAGCCGCCTGGTCTCGAAAATCCCAGACAGCAATTCATCTGTGCTCCTTGCCCCGGTAACGCTAAGTATCCTGCCGATATTAGATTCGTTCACCTCAAACGTTCTCATTACTTGCTGAATTATTGAAGACATTCCCGGAAAACCCACTAACAAAACGCAGATATCCGCGAATTCAAGATATTGGAAAACTTCAAACCAGCTATCAGGGTCCAGGTATTTGTGGAGTTCGGTAGATTCGGAAATCTTGCTAGCCGATGGAATTCTACCTCCCAACCTTTTAAACGGAACAATCCTCAGCTTATTTCTACCGATGATAAACTTATTGTCCCGGGACTGAGTTTGCAGGTTTAGTGCCGTCAAAAGTGAGTAGAGCTGGATGCGCCCTACCGCTAAATTGTTTTTTCCGGGGAAAATAGCCAACTTTTTCACCTCCTCCGATTTAAGCTACAAGACCTCCATCAGCTTCTTCTTTGTTGTGATTCTGGGCAATCCGTAGATTAGCAGCTCCAATATGGGTTGGCCATCCTCGTCACTTATCCCAGGCATGGGTCTCGGAGTACGGTCGCGGATGGTTATGTCGTGGTAAAACTCGAAGTCGCCGTCTCGAGGGTCAATTGGGTAGACCCGGGTGCTGTTTAGTTTCGCGTCTAACTCCTTTCTGCGCTTCGCGGTTTCCTCCTGGGCTCTGTATTTGTACTTCTCCAACTGTACTTTGGCTTCCGTCGTGGTCCAAGGGTTGGTGCGTTTGGACATGGTTATTGGGTACTCTATAAATTAAAATTAAAATTATAGCGAATCTCCCTTTTAAGGGAATGGAGTCGATCCTCCGCTTATTTGGTAACCTATCAATACTAGAACTATTTCCTAACTTATAAAAATTAAACCAAAAATTCCTTTCCTTCTCACAAAGGAAAATGGAGACGATACTCCTTAAAGAAACTTCTTTTATATAAAATTTTTTTTTTTTTTTTGTTGTGAGTCGGAATCCTGCTTTAAAATCCCGATTCGGCCTGCAGACACACGGCCCTTGGGCTAGGAGATGGCATGCTAACGCTTGGTGTATTAATCAAATTGTCGTCGGCTTCCTCCGCTAACATAGAGATCACGGTTTTAGTTGATTGGTGAATTTCCTGAACGGATGAGACATTCTCCTCAATTGTCTTTTCCTGTATAAATTTAACCTTGGTTGTTATAAAACGAGATTTAAGTTTAAAACCCGCGACGATTACTATCACGATAGTTATAACTGACGCTAAACTTATACTGACATATAAAAGGATCTAAGACTTCTTATCTTTTTGACTTTCGAAATTGAGCTCCTTTACTCGCGCCTGTATAAAACTTAGACTATTCCCCACTAACGATTTTGAAAGTCTCAAGGGAGAACCCCAAAGATTATAAAGATTGTTATCCTTGATAGATTGATCAAATTTTGAAAATTCCGTGGTGTTATGAAGATCTTTTTCGGGATTTAATCCGGACAACCCGGCGTTATACTCGCCTAGACTTAATAGAGTGATTCGATGGTTCTCGGCTCTACAATTAGGGGGAAACTTTAACAGCCCGATGCCATCCAGCTTTATAGTATCCGGTAGTTCACCCTCACAACTAATTTTAAGATTTTCCGGCTGAAATGTGGAGAGTAACCAGACGTTTTCGGTAGCTAACGCGACCCATTGAGTGGTGTTTTGCTGAAGCAAAATTATATTACACGCGCTCATATCGTTCGGGACTTTAGCCTTGAATAGATCTATTCCGCATTCATTAGACTCGGGAATTGATTCTAAAGGTATATCCGGAAAGCATGCCAATTCCTCACCTGCGGGCAGACATTGGTCTATATATTCTTGCGAAGCTGAATAGAAATTGTTAAACCCTGATTGAATAATGATATAATCTGATGTTGGTTCTATGGATAAGCTTGCAAGTGATTCCCCTACAAGATAGGGTATTCTATAAGGTCTTAGTTTGTAGCTTTGCCACATATACTTGTCCATTAAGGGTATCTCAACTGTAACTATAATTAGGTTGTCTGATTTTGCAGCAGAGATTCGGGCTATTTTGGTTAATGTTTGGAGGTCAACATGCTCTAACGGTTGGGGAGGGTTAAAATTCGAGAATTTACTTTCTATTTCCCTCATAACCTCTTTCATTTGTTCGGGAGAAACTAACTCGGAATTTAGAATTCCCCTTTTTGCTTCTTCTATCGCCGTAATAGCAGCTTTTAGCAAATTGTTGCGATGCAGAATCTGCCTATAAACTTTAGTTGCATAAATGCTGTATTCTAATTCCTGGTCTATGATATTAATATGCTCATTTTGAGATTGAGCTATATCTTTGATGCTTTTGGCAAGTGTATTGATATCTTCAACATTATTTTTGAGTTGTGTAACAAGGGAATCAATTTCTGTTCTTAATATATGTGTAGAGTTATTAACCAAGTGGATAATTCGTGCTTCATTGCGGTACAACTTATTAATTTCTCGTCTGTAACTTTCATCATTTTCCTGATCTAATATTCCAAATACTTTTCTAGCTACTGCCCCTACAATTCCCAACCATATGTTTCGCGAATTTCTGCGTTCACTTACAGGGGTTCTATCTATAACTTCTCTGAGCTGTGCCATTAAGTGAACATTCTCATTATTGATATATTCTATTGCCGGTTGTTGAAGTGCTCTAGAACATAGTTCCCGAGAGAAATATTTCTCCAAGAAACAATCTCGAAACGTGGACTCATATTCAATCTGTTCTTCTGATGGATCCATCAGGAGTTTCCCTACGTCGATGGTGATTAGCATGGTCCATTTTTCCCTTACGATATGAATATTGTTGAATCTCTCATAATAGATTCCAGATTTCTGTTCGAAGTACTGGACTTCATAGAATTTATCTGAATTTGCAAGGTTCCATATGCCGAAAATTATTGCCGAAAATAAGATTTGAATAACTAACATCTGTAACAAAAGATTTTCCTTTATGAAGGGCGAGATTTTAGAGTTTTTTTGTTAATTCATGGACTGAGAACGCTAGTTTTAATTTTGACGGGTGTTTCGAAAATCTGTGTCCTTCGTTTGTTTCTAGAACTACAGTTCCGTTTTCTAAGATTTTAATTATGTCGTAAGGGCCATGATAGTGACTATCTAGTTTCCCTTTTCTCGGTTCCTTTATTGTATACACAAATTTACCAGGTGAAAAATCTACCTCGTGTAAAGTTTTATCGTATCTGTCTTTTGAGTGTTTCTTAGAGTCTATTAGATTAATTCGAGCTATAGCTCGGGCTTCGTTTAGTCGGGTCAATAAATTACCAATTGACTCAGGATAGGTTTCTATCTGTGAATGATCCGGGAATGAAGTTGGAGAACGGGCATTTTTGCCGAATATTAATTCGGAAGGTGTAAAACTAGTTGCAGAATGTACAGTTGTATTATAATTAAACATCGCCATAGCTAAATATTTGTCCCAATCTGAGAATGATTCTATGAATACTTTTAGATATTCAACTAAGGCATGATGAGATCTTTCTAATGCTCCGTTAGATTGTGGATGGTATGCGGATGTGGTTATTCGCTTGATTCGTAAAATTCGTGCTAATTTACTCAAAAGTTTGCTCGTAAAAGAAGTGCCATTATCGGATAAGATTACCTTTGGGCAGCCATATAGACTGATGAAATTGTTAACTAGAGCTTCGGCTATGGTTTCAGTCCGTATGTTTGGTATCGCGACCGTGGCACAAAATTTTGAAAAATTGTCTTGTATAGTAAGGATATGTCTGTTACCGTCTGGAGTGAGCTCGAGTGGCCCAACTGTATCAATTGAAATCTTTTCAAAAGGTTCAAATGGTGTGTCTGTTATTATCATAGGTTGTCTAGTCTTTATTCGGGATAATTTCTCATGCTGACAAACGTCACAGTTCTGTATGAATTTATGTATGTCTTCTTTCATTCCAGGCCAATAGTAACGTTCGCGAATTCTTTAAAATGTTTTTACTACGCCCTTATGGCCTCCGATTAAACTGGAGTGATACTCGTTAATTATTGGTAATTTTTGGTATTCTGTCGGGCATATGATTTTACCTTTAGTAAGTGTGAGATTTAGAGGGCAGAATTTGAATATTTCAGTCAAATAAGGTTCTATACCTCCCCGATTTCGTCTCCGTTTTCGGCTATTCTTAGAGTTAGTATTTTGTATTTTTCTAGAGCGCCTCTTAATCTATACAGGGCGTCCGATATCATTTCTGGAGTGGTCTCGTCAAAATGATGGGGTTTAAAGAATACTGTAAAAACTCGACTTTATCCATACTGTGTTACAAACACCTGTCCTACTTTAGGTTTATTTATCTTGAATTCTACTTCAGAGATGTAATTTAATGCTTGCAGTAGCTTAGGTACTGGCTGAGTGAATTTACAATCAGCTGAAAGAAAGTGAGCTATATTATCCTTAATGTACGTGAGCCCGTCTCGACTATGAGAGATTTTTAAAAGAGGTTCCCCTACTGAGCCAGAACTGATTGTATTTTTCAGTTCAGTACCAACAGGATTTCTATCTACTTCTGATAATTCTGGGTCTGTTTCGAAAGCTTTAGTTATCTGTTGAGCTATAACTGCTTTGGGTACTATATAACTCGGATTTGGTTTCAGGGAAACTGTTGTATCAAAATTTCGGCTTTTATTTATTACCGGATTTTCGGTTTTACTTGGTGTATTCCGTTTTGGTGAAATTGAGTTCCGATTCTCATCGGATCTTCCCGCGAGGTTTTCTGAAGTTATATCTAAATCAAAATTTAATGGAGATCGCGGTGAAAAACAGATATTTTCTCCCACTGGAGTTTTTGATAAGTTATAGGCCCCTGCATCCCAGTACATTCCGTCAAAGGATGACATAAGTTGACGCTTGATAGAAGGTGTTACTTCACCGAAAGAGGGCATCGTTACTTGCCTGCGGCTTTCATCTATATCTTCATCAATAGACTCAATTTCGGATTCCTCCGCACGTTCATCCGACTCATCAACATCTTCGTTGTCTGCATCAGAAGCGGCTTCCTCTCCCTGTTCTTCCTCAGAATCTTCCTCTCCCGCGCCCTGTAGGGTACGATCAAAGCGGTGAAAAGATCTTCTAATTTCTTTCACGAAATTTCCTCGGGCTTCGGCTTCCTGTTGTTCTTGTTCTTCTCTTAACTGAGCTGCAGCTTGCTCCTGTTCTTCTCTTCTTCGCATGATTTCGTCAAATTTGCAGAAACTGTCTTGTAAGCTATCCGATTCGACTGTCTTAGGACTCGAATCTTTATCCACTGGCTGAGCGCTAGTGTTCTCAGATAACTGAGGATTTTCAGGTTCAGTTCCATCAGTTTCGGTAAAATTCGGCTCTATTTCTACCACGGAGGGTGTTTCCTTGGGAAATGCTCTGGGTGGCGAGGTTGTTACCTGTGATAATTGTGGATTAGACTTGCTGATGTTTTTATCCGCTGATGAAAGCTCAGAAGTTTCTAATTCTCTATAATTAGGTCTTTTATAGAGATGATCGGTTGATCTTGACTCGGTCACTCTCTGTCGTAATCTGGAAGCTATGGTGTCCCTAGGCGCCAGAAAGACGGGGTTCGCCTTTCTTGGCGGGTTAGGTTTATCTGTTTTTCTGGGTCTACCTGGCCCTCTTTTAATTGGTACATTCTGAGGGTTGTCAATTGGACACATGCTGACTTGATTTGTGGGAGAAGGTTCCATCGAACAAGTTGGAGGATTATTTGATAATGCATCGGCTAGTTGATCGCGTACCTTCCGTTTAAGGACAACCTTAAACCTATACCCGTTCAACAGAGATTTCTATTTTACTTGTCTATCAGTTAAATGGACTCCATCTTTTAACCATGAGATGCAACCTTTATTTGTCTGCACCGTAAATTCACGAGAGTGTAAATAAGGTCTAAACTGTTTAATAGCAAATACAAGTGCCAAACATTCCCGTTCTTGTTTAGTATATCTGGTTTTCTGCGTCTATCAATGTACGCGACCCATATGCAATGGGTAAAAATTGCACGATTCTTTCAATATTATTAGACTCTGATTCTATTTCAAATTCTTGACCTAAGATACAACCTAATCCTACCTCCGAAGCATCAACTATCAAGACGAATTCTTTGTCTGGATCGGGATGGAGCAACAATGTTTGCTCGCAAATCGCCTCTTTTATGTCGTCAAAAGCTGCTTGTGCTTCGCTAGACCATTGAAAAATTTTGTTTTTCTTTGTTAGTTCAGTCAAAGGTTTAGTTCTTTCAGCGAAGTTCGCGATGAATCTACGCAGATAATTAGCCAACCTTAAAAATTTCCTCATTTGAGTATGATTAGTGGGCTGGGAAGCGGCCTTTAAAGCTGAAACCTTAGCTGGGTCAGGCTTGATCCCTTGAGGATTGATTATATGCCCAAGAAAGGTCACTTCTTTACAGAAAAACTTACATTTTTCGGGCTGTAAAGTTAAGTTTGCCTCTCTTAGTCTTTGTAAAAATTTTCTCAGTCTGTTGTTGTGTTCTGTCAGGTTTTTAGCGGGTATCAAAAAGTCGTCTATCAAATTCTCCAATTCCCCGGCATTTCTCATATCTTCTGTTTCGTCATCCACCATTCGTTGAAAAGTTGGTGGTGCTGCGCTAAGACCAAAGAGCATTCTAACAAATTCGTAGTGTCCCTCGGGTGTAGAAAATGCTGTTTTTTCTCGATCTTCCGGAGCCATGGGAACTTGGTGAAAACCACGAGCTAAGTCCATGAGGCTGAACATTGTTGCTCCGCTTAATCTGAGCAACATATCGTTGATGTTGGGTAGAGGATACGAATCACCGACCGTCTTCTTGTTAAGAGCTCGGAAATCTATAACCATTCTCCATCGTTTGCATCCTTGCGCATCAGCCTTCTTAGGAACGATCCATAATGGAGCGTTATATGGAGATCTGGATCTCTGGATAACGTTAGTTTCAATTAATTCTCTTACTTGACGTTTAGCTTCATCTTGATGTTCTTTGGGTAACCGAAATTGTTTGATCTTTACCGGCTTATCGTCAGTCAGTGGAATTTTGCAGAATGTGGTTTTTGATAGGCCTAACTCGTCGCCCGGAAGGAAAAATCTATGGTGAAAATCCCGAACTAGTTCTCGAATATGTTGTTTTTGTTCCGACGTTAAATTATTAGTAGGGATTCTTTTCAAGATTTTTTCAATGCGATCTGAGGTTTCTAGATGAGAGTTAAGCAATTCATCCTGAGATTCGCTATCGCTTTCCCCTGGTATATAATGTGGGTTTACCTCATATTCTTCGATAGGAATTGGTTGCATTTCAAACTCAGCTCTGCATTCATTAAAATTGGTTATCATTACGATAGCTCTATCATTCTTTACTTTAACCGCGGCATTACCTAGGATGACTCCAGGAAAAGGCTGGACTTGAGGTAGATACCCCTCCTCTAAGGACTTCGCTTGAACGGCAACTGAGTAGCAGATACTGGTTCTAGGCGGTAACGAAAACCACTGTTCCCTACCACTGTTAACGAAAGGTATATTCCGTGTTGGTATATCTATTAATGTCAGTGATCGTTTATTATATGATAATTCTGCTTTTTCTTTCTTTAAAATGTCATAACCAATGATTCCTATACCGGCGATAGGAAAATCATCTCTTACAATATGAAATTCAAATTCTTCCGAGAGATACTCGGATTCAAAAATTTTTAGCAAAACTACTCCTAAAGTTTCAATAATTCTAGTACCTATTCCACTTAATTCTAATATTCTACTAGTATCTATCAAGAGATGGGGTTTGAGAGCTTTTAATTTTATCAGGCTAACGTCTCCACCTGTATCAATTAGAAATTTTTGTTGGTTTTCATGTAAGTCGCTACATGCTGTCTTAATAACTGGGCCCGAATCGAGGTTCAATATAACCTTATGGTTTTGTGTATTGTATACAATAGGAATAGGGCGTATAGGCCTGTTTCCTAGAACCATAGTGTTGGTAAAGAATGAGATAATAGCCTTATTATTATTAAAGAAATCATTACCGATGACCGCGTCATATTGGTTGATGGGAACTGCTGTTACATAGAAGTCGATATCTAGATCCCAAATATTAAACGTTGTTATACCGATTATGGGAACAGACTCTGGAGTAATTCCATTTACAGACTTTGATATTTCTTGAACTTCTACCTCTTCTTTCAATGTGAATAAGTTAATGAAATTATGCGAAGACCCTGTATCGAGTAACACAGATACGGGCCTATTAAAATAGTCCTTATTATTTAAAATGACCACTGGGCCATTTCCTATTGCTCTGGAAAAGGTTTTGCGTTTAATTTTTTCTGCAGATTCCCAGCACGTGTTAGGCTTTGCATGTTCCGTCTCTGAGGGGTGGGGTAGTTTGGTTGCCCGACATCCCCCCCCCCATGCGTCGAGCACCATTGGAGTTTAAATTACGGCTTTTTAATGTTTCCATTTGTTGCAACAGTTCTTCGTATTTCTCTCGGTAAAATTCTAATTCCTAGTTCTTGTTATCCGACCCCTGAATCGGTACCTTCTCTTGAAATTGCACGCGCTTCGCGATGCGGTATCCCTCTGTCCTCGACATTGGGTCCTCTAAATTACTGAAATTAGACAATGACGGCTCGTTTTCCAAAAGATTGATTTTGTTATCGTAGCTAGGAGAATAAGCAAACGATTCAGCCTCCTTAGTAGGACTGGCCCTGTAAATAGGGGTGGAAGCGCTATTATATTCCCGACGATTTCTAAATTGATTTCTGTAATCGTCATATTCCCGAGATAATTTAGAAGCTTCCCAAGCATCAGGGCGAGGATTTTCACCATCATATCTCCGCATTCGATTCGAAATATTAGCGTGCTCGCCAGTAAGTTTATGTGTTTCCTTAACCTCCTCAAACAGAGTGGTTAATGTGGTTCCTTCATCTTTAAACTGATTGACAAAAGGAATTTTTAAATGTTTCGGCAGATTCTCGTAAAGAATGTCTTTAGCATCCACGCAAGCTGAAATATAAGCTGCGGGTCCGTTTGGTTCTTTATTTTTGATCGCATCTAAGCTCGATGAGATATCCTTTAAACGATAATAAAACTCCTCAATAGATTCCTCACGCTCTCGTTGGCATCGCGCTAGTTTTCTCCTTAAATATCTGATAGCATTAAGAGGCCTAAATTCTTTCCTGAGAAGTTCCAAAACCTGGTTTACAGTAGTCAAGTCTTTTGATTCTACATAACGTCTTGCTCGCCCTGTTATTCTATTTAACAGGTGACCCACGTATAGTTCCTGATTATTTTTGGGCAATAGATGAAGTTGTTGTGTGACCGCTCGATCAAATTTTTCATATGTTATCTCACCATCTCCTGAGAAAATGGGAACCGTAGCAGCAAAATCTTTTGCAGGGGTGTAAAAACGATCGATAGGATCTACGTTAACGGTAAGGTTCGCGTTATTAAGTGTATTATTCAAAGTATTATTCGCGGCGTTATTCGCAGTGGCGGCGGCCGCCAGTTCTTGCCTTTGACGTTCGAGTTCGCGCCTTTGGCGCTCTACCTCCGCTCTTAAACGATTAATCTCTGCCTCGGACATATTTATTTATCGTTAAACTAAACCTAAATTATTTCTCTATTCTTAATAACCCCTTTAAATGATTAGAGTCAACAAAACACTCACTTTTGTTCTCAATTAGAGAAAAGAGTTAATAACTCAGAAGTGATATTTTGGTGCGTAGTTACAACGATACATATACGTAATATTCGCCTATAAATATTTTTTAAAAATTTACCTATTTATTTTCTTCTTAATTTTTTTTTTATTTTGTACTTCAGCTAATTAAATATTAAAATTCATAGATTTAAAGTAAATAGTCAGCTAAATGTTATTAAAATACTTTGTCGAGTAGGAAAGATTTTATTCCTTAGATGTTTGAGTCGAAATGAAAATACTATTTTCTTCTAATTTCTAATAAATATTTTGTTCAATTTTTAATAATATTAAGCATGAGTTTAAATTATACGTTTTCTTTTAAAAGGAAGATAAAGCAATTTGTTCTAGATTTTTATGACCATAGGTACCTGGGTCGGTAAAAGGACAATTTTGACGTCATGAAGCCCAAACGTTGTATAACCGTAAAGCAATATGCTTATTTTCAAAAGGGCAAATATAGATAGATTATTATATTATTTTATTTACTTGCGTAAACTATTTCTCAAAAGAAAACTTTGGTACAAATTAAATTTGTGAAATAAATTCTATTTCAAGTGTACTGTCATAATACAGAACTTCCGTTTATTAGGGTTTTTTTTTTTTTCGAATTGTACGAGAAATAGAAATGGAATTTATTTATGTTTTATAATTTTATGTTTTACAGCTTGAGTTTATTTGAATTTTTTTTTTTTTTTTTTTTTTTTTTTTTTTTTTTTTATTGTATGAAGTATAAAAATTTTTCTTTTCTGTTACTTTTCCTTTTATTTATTTATTTATTTAAAACGAAATATCCTATAATAAAAACATAAAATCGTTCAAATAAAGTTTGTCGAAGGTCCAACTTTAAATTATTTGAAAAAGAAATTTTAAGATTTAACGCTCCGTATTGTCCTCCGTGAAACACGTGTTTTCTTTTAAGCTAGGATCGTACTATTTGGCTATACGGTATGAAAACTCAACGAGTCCTTTGTACACTCAAGTACCGGAGGTCATAAAATTGAGCCTATGCTGGCTATCCTATTCTAGCTGCACAAATGTGTTTTTTTTTTTTTTTTTTTAATATGCTCTTCAAGTTTCAAACTAATAAAATAAAATATATTTTATTTTCTTAAATAAATATTTCTAAGAACCGAAAATATCCAAAATATAAAAGTGAAAGTTTTGTAACTAGATTTATTTTATTATTATTGCTTATTTTTTTCTTTCAAAGACTCCCACGAAAATAAATACGTTACGCTGACTATACAAATAATTATTTGCTCCTATTTCTCATTAAACTAAAAGTTTAAATATTAAATTTCAATACTTAGCTACAGTAACCGAAAATGTTCACACGGCTCCAACTGCCGAGTAGACATAAACCTAAGGTAATTTATTTTATTCATTAAATTGCTGACGCGCGTAAGATGATATATATATGAAAATAATTTATAGTTCTTTAATCTATATTATTATTTTTCTCTTTTATTTTATCATTATATTATATTACGGGTTTTGTTTAAATAAATTTTTTTCTTCTCTCAGAATCTTGAGTGATCGTAAGAGGATACTTCCTGCGATAAGACTGCAATAACTTTTGAATAATTGTTTAAATGCCTAAGTATAGATATATATCATATATGAATACTTTTTATTTATTTTGAGTTTTATCTATTACTATAATAAACCGAGAAAAAGGAAACAAACCTCCTTATATTTTTATGAAAATTTAAATTATTTTAATTAAAAATTAAATTTAAATAATTAGAATTTAAATTCTCAAAATTTTCTATAATGTTTTAAAAAGGGTTACATTAATTTTCCTACTCAAAATTCGTATTATTATTTTTCGACGAATTAATTTATGTAATAGATGAATGCAAACAAATTCCCCGATATTTAACGGTCAATAGCTATCTTACTGCAAAATCAGATCCCTTTGTTTTATTTTTCTTTCCTTCCAACGAAAAGTTTCTTTTCTTAAAACTTTTATTGATCTTTATATCGCTTTTTGTGAAAGTATGGGCATATAAATGTGTATATAACTAAATATTAGTAAAATAATTTATGATCAGCCTCAATCACATGCACAATAAAATAATAAAATATATAAATGTAAATCTAACAATTGGGTTGAAACTTTGAGAGTAATATTTTTTTCTTTGTGCTTCTTTTATGGAGTTTCTACTTCCACTATGTTCCTATGATGGAATATAATGGATTCCTCATTTTTTCAGGAAATAGATTTATTAAATCTGTAGTGGAGCAAAAACACCATAAAACAATACCTTGTCTATGTTCGTACGGATCAGAAATTTAGAGATACTCTATTTACTTTCTTTATTTATATATATTAAAGTAATATTTAAATAACTGAAGAAATTATTTCCGAAAATAATCAAAATATCAAAGTTTCAGATAAATATATGCATTCTTATTATTATAACTTAACTCTATTCTTAAGAGGAAAGAAGGATGCTATAAAAATTTCTACACCCTACGAGTTTATAACTGAATAACAAAAATAAATATATAACAATGAAAACACCGTTTTTTTTTTTTTTATTTATTTTTTTTTTTTTTTTTATAACCGATCTCTTGTAATAATAAAACGATAAAAATTTAACGCGATTTTCTTTGTATAATTAAAAATAAAATTCCTTTATTTTTCCCGGAAGAAAATAGAGATAAAACTCTTTAAAGGAATATATTTTTAAGTTTTAACATTTTCCCAAAAACTTTATTATACTTAGATTTTTTTCTTTCAGACGAGAGTTTAACAGTTTGAAATAATATCATTTGTATGACTCTATTATTAAGTGAAATAAAAGAATAGTACTCTAACGATCGAATCCCACCGCTGCCACCAGAAAATTCATTGTTATGTCCGACTATTATTTATTAATTATTTTGGTTGCGTGGATTAGGCGTTCGGACTAACCAATGCAATTTTCGGCTCAAATGTTTAGTTCAAGCCTTAATTTATTTATTTTGGGATACGTTTCGATGTGGACTTTCTTTCATTTCCATTTCGATAAAAACAGAGTTATCTTTATAGGTATATGAAGATCAAAAATGCGCGGATCAATACATACGATTTTTGACTTGATAGCTTCCTTATTTCCTCTTAAACTTTTGAGGCTGATTGGAAAAGTTATTAGAGTAGGAAAAGAAATGAAGTCAATTATTATTACCTTACCTTTAGTGTTGAGGTATAAATTTATATTTTTCCTTGCGCTAGTTCCCGTGTTGCAGACCCTTGAATTGGCTACTGGATCTCGGTGCCCGCGATCTCCTGATGAGGGTGGGGTGAAGACTTATTGCTTAACTTATTTGATGAATAATACACGAAATTTATTATCACTTATGTTCCTTTTTTTCTTTATTTCAAACCCCAATTTTAATTTGGCATTAAAAACTCCTTTAATTTTTCTTTAAAGAAAATAGAGCTAATACTGTTTAAAGGGCTATTTTTATTATCTTATACATTAATTAATTACACTCCAAATTTTAAGTTTGAATTTTCGGATATACTAATTTTCGCAAATTTTCTATTGACACTTATCACTCACAACCAATAACACTTTTATTATTATTTATTAATTTTTTTTTTATATCTCTTTCGATACAGAAATTTTTATTTTATATTAAACTAAAAGAACAATTCCTTTATTTTCCTTCGCAGGAAATAGATACAGTGCTCTTTAAAGGGAATTGGTTTTTTTTTCTTTGAACATTTATTTAATATTTATTTTTGTTATACTTGTTTCCGCGATGCGTGATTATTATTATTTTTTTTTTTTTTTATAGATATATATTATATATATATGACTGTATAAATGTATACCTTGATATATTTTTTTCTGTTATGATTTTCTTTCGCGATGCGATTTTTAATGATTTATTTTATGAATTTAATTGAATTATAAAAGCGACGTGATCGGTTTTATTTATTTTTTTATAAGAGATTTAAGGATACCGCTGTACCTAATAATTGACTCTTTGCTGAGGGGTAACTCAGCTACAAACCGCAATGCAAACCGGTGCTCGGTAGAGTGGTTTTCAACTTGAAAATTTTGAACACCACAACCATGGGGGTCCGAGTTTGGTGAAGGGGAAATTTTAAGTGAGTTGCATCTTGTGAGATGTCCGTGTAACAATCGGTACACCTGAGTCACCACTCAACTGAACCTTAAATTCAGTTATTTTTCTCTTATTTTTTTTTTTTTATTTTATAAGAATTAACCTGGAGAATTCGGAGCACACTCATCAAAGATACAATAATACAGGGGTATCCGTACATACGTATATGTGCACGAGTTTTCTACATATGTGTGTGTTATGTATGCGTACGTTGACCATATATAGATATCTATGACATATTTTGGGCTTGCTCTGAATTCCCACAGAAAGGTATGCGAGTATGAGCGGTCAAGTTACAAGAGAGAGAGACGTAGATAAGAACAAGCAACTAGAAAATAGTACGTCTTTCCTTCTCTATGCACAGCTGCACCACTACGGCCGATCCCTTATGAAGAATCCACCGACTCAATGTCTTCCAGATGTCCCACGAAAAGATTTCTCTGAATCTTCCGCGGCCGCGAGTCCCTTGTCATCATAAAAGTCACCAAAAAGGGCTCAATAAATTTGTCAAAACATTTCCCTGTTCTAGTTCAACTCAAATTTTTACGACCTTTCTATTTTAACCATCTGTTACCAATAGGCCTCACGTCTCCCGCGGATCCTTACTATTTCTTTTCCAATGTAGAAATCTATCTCTAATTTTATTTTATTTTTAATTTTTAATTGCATTTCTCAGAAGTGTCCAAAAGATCGGTAATAAATGTCACTATATATTTTGGAGAAACATCGTTTTTACAGAATCTCACGGATTCTTACTTTTCTCTTTTCCACCATAGGAAGCTCTTCTATTTTTAATTTTTAATACATTTCTCGGAATCACCTAAAATATTGATAATAAATGTCATCATAGACACGCAGTCTCTAAAAATTTATATGGTCCCCCACAGAACCTCTCCGTTCCTTCACCTATCACTAAAGATTTTTCATCTCAATTTTGTATTATTTTTAAAATTATATTTTCCTAGAGTATGTAATATATCGATCATAAATGTCATCATATATTCATTACTTTATTTTTAAGCAGTACACCACGGACTTATTTTTCTATTTACATCCTGTTTACTACAAAATTCCAAGAACTCCCGTAATAAAATGTCATTCTCAGCTGTCTAAAAGAAATCAAACCCTTATATATTATTGTCTTCTTCGTCTTTAACCTATGCAAGAGGCATCTTCGGCCCCACTTTTCCTTCAAACTTTTTCATATAAAAACCCCGGAAAAATAATCAAAGTCAGTCATTACCGCCGCAACTAAAACCCTTGTCGGATCTATCCGCGAGTAAGACTCACTGAGTTGATTTCGAAATTCGTTCTCGTGACGCTCCACGCCTAGGCAATCGGAGGTCCTAGTTCGATAATCGAAATTCGATTCTTTTATTAAACATCGAAAAGTCATTACCGCCGCAACTAAAACCCTTGTCGGATCTATCCGCGAGTAAGAATCCAAAATTCGTTCTCGTGACGCTCCACGCCTAGGCAATCGGGGGTCCTAGATCGATAATCGGATTCATCCACGAGTAAGACTCACTGAGTCGATTTCAAAATTCGTTCTCGTGACGCTCCACGCTTAGGCAATCGGGGGTCCTAGATCGATAATCGTAACTCGATTCTTTTATTTAAAATATAAATTACGCGACTTGAATTTTATTCTTAAAACCTTTCCTCGTGAGGTCCTTCGCCTAGGCATCTGGACTCCTAGGTTGGATACCTGGAGTAAAATCATTTGAGTTCGTGATAAAATTAACTAAACTCTTTCACGTGACGTCCACCGCTTAAGCAATCGGAGTCCTTGTTCGGGAATAGTTAATACTTCTTTAAAAATCATTTAAAGAATATATATATCATCGTAAATTCACTAGAAAGCAAAGCCGGCCTATCGTTTCAGCGTGCATAGCATTCTCGTGAAAAGATTTAATCTGTAAATCTCGATAAAACCATAAAAACATTGTAAACTCCTGTGTACACAAGATTCAAATTGGTGAATCTGAAGTGAGTGTGTGTGCAGGTATATCAACCCATTGGGGTAAGTTCATTATTATAATATTTTGTAAAATTAAATCTGTCAATATACTACACATGTTTTTTTGTATATATTTGTCTTTTCATTTACTGTCCTTTTCTCTGGCATTCGAGTGCTGGTAATTTAAGTCATAGTAACTTTAAAGTAAGACAGAGAAAGAACACGATCTTCTCGAGGGCCCATATTCATCGACCCAATATCCCTCTCGCTTCGAAAATCCCTGACCTACCCTAACGCCACGCAGGTCATTGAACGGGACCGTCTATAGTACATCCGCTCGGTACAAATAGACAAATAAGTTGTAGAGTACCATGAAATTATAACATTCTTATATCAGCTACGTGATTGTAATTCCTTGGTTGGATGACAGAATGAAAATAATTTCATACATTAATCTATTAATTAATAATCGGTGCTTGAATCCCTATATTCTCACACTAACCACGTGAGGTTCAATCGAACTCCTTGGCTGAGTTATAGAAAAAGGAAAATCTGCATTCTGATATTAAATAATAGATTTCAAATTACCCTTTCGCCCGTCGCCTTCACTCACTCCGATCGTGACATCCGGTTGACGGAACTTAATTTAAGTCAATGCTAATTGTGCGCATTAGAGCAATCTTAGCTGACAGTAAGTGGAGACCGAAGAATAAGAGAATGAGAGACAGAAAGAAAGAAATCTGGTAGAATAGGTTTTATCACACTCCATTGAACCCATCCTTGTTTCTCTCATGAGAAAATGGAATTGTATTCCTATGGAGAGTTCAACATGAGTGACTGTAGGAAAGTTTGCGAAGTCGGACATAACAGTACTTACTATTTTATGAAAGCTATCAATCAAATCTGATTCTAAACATATACATTTTGCTGCGATAAATACATACTGAAACTCATGATTTCTTATGAATTATTTGATTTTGAAATTACCTAATATAAACCAATAGATAATTTTTTTTATTGGCGGTGAAAATTAGTAACGGGCATTTTCTGATTCAAGTCTACATATTCTATTACATGTATTGGATATTGTAAGCAATTTTCAATAGGTTGATAGTAGTATAAATAGAGAGTTATCACTAGTACATACCGATGACTGCTGATTCAAAACCACATTAGATTCTGATAGGAAATTTTTTTTATTGGAATTTATCAGATTTTTCCAACGGGGATCGCGTGTTTGAGCAAGCCATGTGCAAGTATCTGCTGCAAGCTTCTTAGGCAAGAAATACGTCAGAAACATTTGGCTTCAACATGCTAGAAACATCTTCAATATCGCCCTGTTTAAAAATATTGATTGAAAAGAATTAAAAATGATGAAATTCGAATTCTTTTCACTAATTTCAATTCTTTTGTTTGTATATATAGATATACAGTTTGCATGGAGTAACCGCTTCTTAATTTTTTTCAATCAGTATTTTTAACCAGGGCCATGCCTAATACCATGAGCAAATCATGCATAATGTCTAAGTCAGATCTTTGCTACAAAATCTTGCGCAAAGCGCATACGTAGAAGAAGACACTAGTAACTATGGGCCTTGCACAAGGCTCTTATACAAGAACTTAAATACGAGTTGCTTAGGCTGTATGCAGTTTTAAATCTTCATGAGGCTCAGAGAAATTATTTTTTACTTTTTATGGGCCCCTTAAGAAAAAAGGGCTCATATCGTCATTGGTTCTCACGTGTTTTACTTCTTTCTAGCCCCTTATCATGTTTTTGGTCTTAATAAGTTGCGTCTGTTAAAAATTAAAAATCTTTAAATTCAGGATAAAATGGGCCTCCCAAAAAAAGTTTTAATGTATGATTTTTTTACCGCGTTTACATTTTTGAGTTTTTTGCCATGTATTCGAAATCAATATGCTTCAAGAATAAAAAATTTTAATTTGGGGCAAAATGAGACCTCTAAAAAATTTACTAAAATTCGATTATTATTTTATTTCATCTTAATAGTATGCTGCACATCAAGGAGGGAAAGTAGGACATTCCAAATCGAGTGTATAATTACCTACCAGAGTCGAAGGCAAGAGTCGCAAACACTCGGACTTGGATTTCCTACTTTCCTCTGTGGTGTGTATACGATTTTTCACCAGATCTGTACCTGAAAGTTTAAATTTTTGGCTCTGTTTGTAGGAAAAATGGCGCATGCGCAAGTTTGTATCATTTGTTTTCTCATATAAGAAAAGAGAACGACTTTCTTCACTCAAACGGGGCAGGAATTTAAACTTTCAGTACAGGTACAGTAAAAACGCTAATTAATAAATTTCTCTCGAATATTGATTTTTCGCTCTTAATTATTTTAATGTTTTGTATACTGATATATTGAACGGACTATGGCATAAGCTCGGATAGCTCAACTGAAAGAGCACTCGGCGCGCCGTTGAAATGGTCTCGGTTTAACTTCTAGATTTTGTTTAAGCTTCCCGAACAAAAATGGATTGATCACTCATTGATCACTGACTAATCAATCATTGATCACGGATTGAACAACAACTCACAGTTAATTGATCAATAATTGATCAGTCAGTAATCAACCACAGATCAATAAGAGATCACTTAAAGATCAATAACTGATCACTCTGAGGAGAATAATCTGATAGTGATCAATCAGAGATGAGTTAAAGATCACCCAGTGATCAATCATCGACAATCGATATGTTACATCCCAGCCTGTACGTCAGATGACGTGGGCATTTACTTCTCTAATTACCGACCTGAAATCTAACTAATTATATCGAATATCGATAACCAAGTAATTTCCGTAGTATTTCATTAATTATAGAAAATGATATAATATAATATTATTTAGAATATTTGAAACATATTGATAGAGTTATTTTTCTCTTAATATTTGTTATGTACAAATAAACGCTGACGCCTCGAGTAAATCCTCGAGACGTGCAGCTGCACAAACATCTATTTTGTTCTAAGATAACTTTTGTTCATAGATAAGTGACTCATTTGTTTATAACAAAAACGGAGAAAGCGTGAGAACGGAGAATGGATCATTCGAGAATATTGCTTATCACGATCCACCCCGCTATATAGAACGATGCGCAGGCCTGATGCCCAAGCGCCTCGTATTGATAAGAGACTGACTCTAGTTTTTCTCGATCAAGAGAATTTATTTTGAAACATAGAATCATCGAGAGCAGTCAGGCTCAATATTAAAACCTCAACTTCGTTCTCACCCTCTCAAAGTTATTGTTAAGAGTACACTAACAATTTATAAATTAATTCAACTGTATATTTTCACATCACTCAAAATTATACCCTTATAATTGAATAAATCGGATTTAGATATATGAAATAATATATATAATCAAACAACCAGTTTATTGCAACCACCAAATGGTGGCTGTTCAACCCATACTTAATTATTGTTCATAATTATATCTAAGTTTTCATTACGTCCGATTTGAATCGACCGCTCAACTACGCCAGCGCGAAAACATCTACCAGGACGTAACAACTTATTATATAATTAAAATTGGTGGCAGCGACGGATTCGAACAGCCTCCGAATAGACTGGTAAAATCTCAAAAATCCGAAAATTTTTTTTTTTTTACAAAAACTACCATCAAGTTCTCAAAGTGAAATTGAGCAACACAAAAAAAATATTCCCAATTTTTTTATCGACATCGGAAATTTTTTTTCCTAAATAAAAAAAAAAGAAGTAAAATTGTGAAACAGAAGTGAAAAGTTAAGTGAGAATTGAAGTGAGTGAAATAAATAATAAAAAAAATCTAAATAATTGAAATTCCAAAATTCAAAAATAATTAAGATAAAATAACAAAATTTTTTTTCACGTCGAACATTTAAATTGAAAATTCAAATTTTTTTTATTATTCAAGATCTGAAATTAAATTTTTTTTCTGCTCTTAAACAAAATAATAAATAAAAAAAAAAAAAAAAAGTATATAAATTTATAAAAATCATATACATCAAGAAAAAAAAATTTTGTGAATTAAAAATAAAATTCATAATAAAATTCAAGTGAGTGAAGTTAATAAAAAAAAAATTTTTAAATAAATCAAATCTACCAACATTATTTACGACGCCCGACGGATGCAGTTCAACATCATTAGGTGCTGAGATACTTACATCGTGCATACCTGCTGACCTTCGCCATCAACCTTCCGACGGCAACGTAGATCTTCGCATCGACCATAATGTATTTTTACAATCTTCTAAATAGTAAGTCGATTTATCGATATCATTCAATTTTGTAATTTTTTTTGCGTAATATAAACTTAAAAATATAAATTCATAAAAATGTCTAAATTAGAACTTATGGAAACCTCTCTCACTGAGGCAAAAGATACAATAGAAGCATTAGTAAATGAAATTCAAAAATTCAGATCATGAACGAGTAAAAAATACTTTTAATGATCAATTCGAAACCGAATTAGTGCGACGCGTAAAAGAAGAAATGAATAAATTAGCCATCACAAATTTAAATTCACAATTCACACCAAATCCTAACAGAACTCAAAATAATGGTAATATTAATAAAATTGATTATAAAGACTTTCTAAAAACCATCCCAGACTTTGACGGTACTGTAACGGGGTAAATTCTTATTTACCGCGTTCAAGTAAATTCAAATAAAATCTGTTATGCGCACTGTCGGTCATGTGACATTACCACTCCGGGTATTCCGGGTAGGTAGCGACTAGTCGTCCGGAAATGGAAATTTCACTTGCTCAACCGTCGACCCCACCTAGAGTTAAGTAGGAGAGAAAAAAGGACAACTATAGTCAAGAGTGAGCGAGCAATTATAAACGAGGACCGGAACGAGAATCGGGCATTAACCATCGGGACGTCCGAATAGAGAGGTGGAGAGAACAAAGTGACGAGACAACCGACGAAAAATAGACACCGAAATTAATTATAACAGGTAATTAATTAATTAATAGCTTGAGTTTATTGTGGAACCAAGCGATGAAAATCTCAATTATTAATAACAAATACCAGGCAGGTAGCCGGTATGTCTGATTGTAACAGGTTGAAGGAAAGTAAGGAGAGAGAGAGAGAGAGGAGAGTAAAGAGAGAGAGAGAGAGAGGAGAGTGAAGACAGAGAGAGAGACGAAACCACAATTAAGACCAAAACGAGAACAAGGAAAATTAATCAGACAAATCCCGGACAGAAACACGACAAGGAAAAGATCTGGAGAGTTTTTAACTGGAGAGGTATTTATAAAATTTATTCCAGGCGGTAAGCCGGAAAATTTCATTAACTACTTAGTATGCGTTTAAAATCGTCGTGTCGTAACCAAGAATTTCGCCAATTAATAATTAATAACAATTAATAATTTAACTCAGACAAAATTATAAAATTTAAGTAATTAATTAACTCCAGGCAGGTAGCCGGAGCCATTGCGTTAATAAAATATTTCCAGGCAGGTAGCCGGAATTGTTCTAGAAGTTTCCAGGTAGGTCGAGTGACTCGCGCACCGGAACTGTCGAATCTAGTCATAGTTGCTAGTCAATAATTAATAAATTATAAATAAAATTTAATAAAAATAATAAAATAAGTAAAATCAATTAAAATTGTCTCGGAAAGATAAGAGAGATCCGTGGTCAAAGTCGTTGGTAAATTAATTAGGAAATTTAAGAAATTCAAGAGTTGTAATTAATTAAGTAAAAGGCGTAAATAAAATAAGAATAATTATCGCGGTGAGAAAAGTACCTGAAGTAACGCGTTAGTATATTACTGAGTGAAAGTCGTGATATTAAAATAGGTGTTAAGCAATTAATGAAAAGGAATAATGATCAATAAAGTAGGAAAGGGAAAATAAATTAATAAATTAATTAATAATTATTTAAACTTCAAATTAATTAATTTATTTCGTGGAAAAATTATGTTAAAAAATTCAGTGTGTAAAATAAGTCTAGGGGGCCGAGTGAGTGTGTGAATGAAATAAGTAAGAATTTAATGGAAAATATAAGTAATTAAGTATCGCGAAGGTTAAGCGATTTTTAATCAGAGAGTGTGTGAGTGTGTGGAATTGCCAAAGGTAGTTGGCTGATTTTATTAAATAAAATTATTGCGGGTAAATAAATAGAAGGTTAAAAGGTTTAATGAAGTTATAAGGGTTATAAGGTCAATTAATGTTATAAGGTTTAAGGTTTATAAAAGGTATAAAATATAAGATTTATAGAAGGTCATAAGTGAAGTTAAATTATAAAGGTTAAATAGGTCATTGGAAAATAAAAGGTTTAACTTGTGAATTGAAAAAGTAAATTATTTTTAAGTTATCCTTCCTCATCCTTCTCTTACAATTAAATAAAATTACACCGACCCGGAAGATTTAAGATCCGGTTCTGGGAGGCCGTTATCACTTCCAGTAGCGCCCTTAAAAAAATAATTTAAGGACGACCAGAGTAACAGCATAGCCCTGTTATAGTACAAAAGACGATTATCCAATAGAATCATTTACAAAAGCATGTATAAATGCTAAAAAAATTTTTAAAGACGATATTGACGAAGAATTTTTAGTAAAATTATTACAGACCAAATGTAAAGGCGAACCGTTAAAAAGAGTTAGTACTGTAGACCCGACAAGCATTGACGACTTTATTTCATTTTTAAATTTACACTTTAAACAAAGTAAAGAAATCTCACTATGGATAAGAGAATTTGATAACTTTCAACAACGCCCACACGAACGCGTTAGGGATTTTAACTATAGAATAAGCCAACATTTGCGAAATACATTGTCAGAAATTGAATATACCGACGGAGAAAATAAGACAGAAAAAGCTACGCTAGCTAAAGAAACTGCTATTCGTTCATTTATATCGGGTTTACATCCGAAATTTGCTATTTTTTTACACGAAAATAAATATTCGGACCTCGACTCCGCGAAAAAATCAGCCGAAAAAGTCGAAAAACAGGTACAACAAATGAGAAATGTTGATAATTTTTTCAATGTATATGATTCTCGAACAAAAAGTACAGATTACCACCACGTTTTTACTTCAGACACGAAACAAAATTTTCAAAATGATACTGACTCTACCCACAACATTCGTAATACAAATAATTATTATAAAAATCTAAATCAATATCAAAAAAATAATCAAAACTACGCACAAAAATCGGGACCAAATAGACATCAAAATCAAAGAAATTTTAATCAAACTACTAAATTTTGTAATTTTTGCAAAAGAAATAATCATAGTATCGATGAATGAAGAAATTTAATGCAAAGAAAAAGCATTGAATCTAATCGAGTTATAGACAAAAATATTCTTCAATGTGATTACTGTAAAATGAATGGTCATTTAATGAATAATTGTTGGAAAAAAATTTATAAAGAAGGAAAACGCGATGCATTAAATTCAAAACCGAGTACAAGTACGGGAAACGGTCAAGCGTTCCCTCGAGACGGCACTCCGATGGGAAACGTAGCAACTCAGCGCCAAATTTCGAACAAAAATTAAGAATACCAACGCGAACTTATGTCGTAGGTGCTATGTCAATAGACTACAAACCTACGTCTATCATGCTTAAATCTAAGGATATAATATCGAGTTAGGGAAAAATATTAATTGATACGGGATGTAGTTTAAATTTAATAAAATACGGCGAAGTAAAATATAAAAATCTAATTGATGATTCTTAGTGTTGTAAACTAAATGGCGTATCTGAAGCTATAACTTTGGGTAGAATTCAGATACAAATTTTTAATGAAACTACATACTTTCATGTCATCCCAGATGAATTTCTTTTGGATTATAGTGGAATACTCGGTACGGAATTTTTACGCGAACATGGCGGAATAATTAATTTAGTAGAAAATACTATAATTTTTAAACATTTAAATAATTTAGAATTATCATTTACCGAGGGAGAATATTTCGTTTTGAAAACTCGAACTAAAACAGCAATGTTTGTTCGAGTCGATAGCAAACTTGAAGAGGGTTATACACCTCGTATCGAATTTGAAAACGGTATTTACGCGGGCGAAGCTTTAGTTAGAAATAATAATGGTATCGCTTATTTGTACGCAATACATACTCTTGATAAGGATGTTAAAGTGAAAGTACCCTTAATTCCTCTGTACCCTTTCGGGACAAGTGAGGATGAGGATACTAGCTTGACGCAAGACGACACAGATAAATACGATAACAGTACCAGGGCCCGGGAAAATCGTGTTGACCAAGTGTTAAAACTCTTGCGCTTAGGACATTTGAATGAGGAAGAGTGTAAAACGATAGTTTCTCTTGTAGAATAATACGCTGACCTGTTCCACATTCCGGGAGAATCATTGCGCGCTACACAGTATACCTACTAACGATGACGTACCGGTAAATACTCGACAGTACAGACATCCACCTGCACAAAAAGACGTAATTCAAAAAAAATTACAGAATTAATGCTGATGGATATAGTAGAACTTTCGACCTCCCCCTATATTCCCCATTATGGACAGGACCTAAAAAGGCTGATTCAAAAGGCAATAAACGATGGCGTTTAGTAATTGATTATCGTAAATTAAATGAAAAAACTATTAAAGACGCATACCCATTACCGTTGATAAATGACATTCTTGATCAACTGGGTGGCGCAATTTATTTTTCAATTTTCGATTTAAAATCTGGATTCCACCAAATTAAAATGCATCCAAAGGATAAACATAAAACAGCATTTACAACTCCTCATGGTCATTATCAGTTTAATAGAATACCATTTGGACTTAAAAATGCTCCGGCAACGTTCCAAAGGTTAATGGATTTAGTGTTACGCGGGTTACAAGGAGCGGATCTCTTTGTTTACTTAGACGATATAGTCATTTACGCACGTGCTCTAGAAGAACATAATACTAGATTCGAAAAATTAGCCGAACGTTTACGTAGCGCAAAATTAACTCTACAAGCCGATAAATGTGAATTCTTAAAAAAAGAAGTAATTTATTTAGGCCATCTTATATCTGCCGACGGTGTTAAGCCTGATCCCGCTAAAATCAAAAAAATCAAATGTTTCAAAACGCCCGTAAATACAACACAAGTGAGAGAATTTCTTGGACTTGCTGGTTACTATCGGCGATTTATCAAAGATTTCGCAAACATCTCTAAGTGCCTATCTGATCTTACTGTTACGTCCTGGTCGATGTTTTGGCGCTGGCGTGGTTGAGCGGTCGATTTGAATTGGACGTAATGAGAACTTACATATAATTATAAATAATTATTTAGTAGGGGTTGAACAGTCGCCATTCGGTGGTTGAAATAAACTGGTTATTATTTTATATCTCAATCCGATTTATTCAATTGTAAAAGAATAGTTTCAATAATGTGAAAATATACAATTGAATCAATTTATAAATTGTTAAAGTTCGTCTAACAATAACTTCGAAAGGGTGAGAAAGAAGTTGAGTGTTTAGTATTGAGCCTGACTGCTCTCTATGATTCTATATTTCAGACTGAATTCTCTTGATCGAGAAAAACTAGAGTAAGTCTCCTATCAATACGAGGCGCTTGGGCATCAGGCCCGCGCGTCGTTCGATATAGAGAGGTGGATCGTGATAAGCAATATTCTCCAATGATCCATTCTCCGTTCTCACGCTTTCTCCGTTTTTGTTATTAACAAATGTGTCACTTATCTATGAACAAAAGTTATCTTAGAACAAAATAGATGTTTGTGCAGCTGCACGTCTCGAGGATTTACTCGAGGCGTCAGCGTTTATTTGTACATAACAAATATTAAGAGAAAAATAACTTTATCAATATGTTTCAAATATTCTAAATAATATTATATTATTATTATATTATATTATTTTATATAATTAATGAAATACTAGGGAAATTACTTGGTTATCGATATTCGATATAATTAGTTAGATTTCAGGTCGGTAATTAGAGAAGTAAATGCCCACGTCATCTGACGTACAGGCTGGGACGTAACATTACAAGCAAAAACGCAAGATTTACATGGACGCCTGAACATCAGGTAGCTTTTGAAACCTTGCGGGACAAACTATGTACACCTCCGATATTGCAATACCCCGATTTTTCGAAACCATTTATTTTAACGACCGATGCATCTAACTATGCAGTTGGAGCAATCCTCTCACAAGGCAAAATTGGCGAAGATACAATTGTTGCAGCAGCCTCTCGTGTACTTAATAAACACGAAAAAAATTACTCGACCACTGAAAAAGAAATGGTCGCAGCTTTATTCGGTATGAAAACATTTAGACCGTATTTCTATGGCAGAGAGTTTACTCTTGTCACCGATCACAGACCACTTGTGTGGGTAAATGATATGAATGACCCAACATCGCGTGTAATGAGATGGAGAGAAAGGCTTAAAGAGTTCGAATATACAGTGTTATATAAGGCGGGAAAAATAATCACAAACGCGGACGCTTTATCGCGTAACCCAATAATTGAAAACCGCGAAGTTTATCCAATTAAAATTAAATAGCGACCCGGTAAACCTGGAATCGCTAGATTGCGATCTTTGGATCCATCTGACTCCGGAAGAGTCATAATAAAAAAACTAAAAAATATACTAATACAGAGCCAAGCAACTCAGATGAAAAATTAAAAACGCAGAATATTAATAAAAATAAATCGCATGTAAATTTAAGCAAAAATAAGAAAAGAAATGTAAGTTCAGAGGAAAGTTATTCAAGTAATAAAATAAATTCGGTTATTCAAATTCTCGAGCCAACAACTCGAGCGGTTGATAACGAAAATTCGGTCGAAAAAAGTAAAGAAAATGAGTCAAGAACTCAATGGTTGGGCCCATCGATAAATTAACTACGGACCCAACAGTCAAAAATACCAGCGACGGCAATGGGATTAGCTACCCTATCGATCGGCGATTAGTTGACAAAAATGAAGAAAACGGATATATCGGTGAAAATAAAAATTTAAAGAATAAAAAATCTAACGTTAGACGGTATAATCCATATAAAAAAATTTCGGAAGATAAAAATGATAAAGTAAATAAAAATTTGAAAAATTATAATACTCGAAACCCTTCGAATAAAAATTCCGAGCTTGATAGTGAAAATCAAAATAAAAAAGAAATCAACAAAGTAAAAACTAATGAAAATTTAAAAAGTTATAAAAGAAAACCCTTCGAAAATTTTGAATCGAATAAGTCTATTGTACTTCCTGATTATTCTGACGGATCATCGTCACCAGGAGAAGTTTATGATGCTGTAGCTCTAAGAAAAAAACTCATTAAGAATAACCCTTCGTATTTAAGTGACGAATCTGATATGACGGACTTCGGTTTGTCTTATATATCTAATAATTCTGTAAATTCTCCAAAACATAAGAAATCTTATAATTTATCAGCATCATCTCAATCCTCACATTCATATATACCTGAAAGTTCTAAAATCATTGATCCTTCATTACCATTATTAACAGACGTACAGACGCCAATTATATCTTCAATCTCAAATTAAAAACCACAGACAAATATCAAAAATACAGAAATCAATAAAAATGAATCAATACTTTCTCAAATTGAAAGATCACATAGAATAGCACAATTCACACCCTCTCCAGCAGTTCGTACACGCAGAAAAATAGATAAAACTAATTACAAGACTAAAAAAATGATTACTCTAGACACCTCAGATGACGAATCAAATACAGACGAGACAGAAATAATAAAATCAAAAATATATTCCAGTAACTCAAACGACATTGACACTGAATCGCCAATAGAAACTATTCCTATTACTCCAAGAATACCCACACGAAATGTCACAAAAAGTCCAATTAAATTATGCCCGACTCCCATACAGAGTCCTATAAGAAAAATTAATAATTCTAAAAATATGGGAGGCGCGATTTCATGGTCATGAAAAGAAGGTGGTGACCACCCAAAAATTTTAAATGTAGAAGCTTTAGTTCATGCCGATCCTTATAACGAATCCAATATTCATGTAAATATGGAAATTGATAAAACTACTTTTAATGACTCACTCGCACGACCGATGGACATACAGACGTCGTCCGATGATAACGTAATGCCGTCGACTATTGTAAACACTGATAGGAATAAAACTAATGTAGAAAATGTAAAAATAAAAAATAATCCTAAAACAAATAACGACGAACCACGACAACAAAGTCCTAGTAAAGCCATAGAAAAACATCGTGTAGTAACAAATCGTCAAACAATAAATAATTCCCCTAATAGAGAACCGCAGCTACGCAGGTCAAAAAGACAACGTAAGCCCAAAACGTGTTCGTGTTGCACGGACAATGATAAACATACACATACACAAAAACACATTCCATACAAGATACAAAAACTTTAAGATAAAAACAAAAAAACCTAAAAATAATAAAAATAATTTTCTACCAAAATTGCCGAAAATAATTGTTACCCTCGAAGCAATTAACGGCCAACAAAATGCAAATGATAAACTTCCAAACAATAATTTAAGTATAATAAATGAAAATGTAGAACCGATGAATTTTCAAAATTCTCTTCCTCATAGAGGACCACAAAACCCTGAGCATATAAATTCACCCGTTGATCAAAATTTGAGTTCAGTCGAACGAATAAATTCATTCAATGACCAAAATTTCGATCAACGAGAACAAATAAATTCATTTAATGACGGAAACTTTGATCAAATCGAACAAACAAACTCATCTAATAATATAACAAATTCTCAACAAAATTTAACAGAATTAAATTCAGATAGTAATCAAGAACAAATAGACAATGTAATTATCGTAGAAAATAATAATCCAGATAATGAACAAATAGATTCGGACGAAGATTCATCCGTAGTTTCAGTAATGTCGAACGATTTTAGTAATGATAATATAATAGAGACGAGAGATAATTTAGAAATGCAAAAAAATAGTTATTTATGTTTTCTTAATGCAGATAGTACTGCCCCAAGTGAAATGGGAAAACAGTTATTAGAATCAGGATATATAAAATTGAGTCCATTAGCTAATTATAAAGTAGGGCAGGTAATCAAAATGGGAACATCGAAAAGAAAAGTATTTGCGTTGGTTACTCAAAACACCAGTACAGATGCACCCGCCGAAAAAAATTATTGTAAAGCTTTTAAAAATTTAAAATTATATATGGCAAAAACAAAATTAAAATCAATTAGTATTTCTCAAGGTCGAAGTAATTTATCCAAAACCGTATGGTCGAATATTAAAAATGTTATAGCTAAAACATTTAAAGGAACCGATATTAAAATAATCATTTGTAGAGATCTGATAATAATACCTCCAGTAGAAGAGAGACAAAAGATAATAGCCGAAAATCATGAGACCCCAATGGCAGGTCATAAAGGTGTAACTAAAACTTACAACAGAATTAGACAAAGATATTTTTGGGATAATATTAAAAAACATGTCGAAGATTTTGTTAGAAAATTTATTAGTTGTCAGAAAAAGAAATTAGTTAGGATAAAAACAAAACAGCCGATGGTCATTACAGACACATCCGCAGAAGTATGGGATAAATTAGCATTAGATATAGTAGTACCAAAAAAACTTCAGCTAATGGATATTCATATATTTTAACGATGCAAGACGATCTTTCGAAATATTGTTTTGCAATACCGCTAGTATCTATGTCAGCCAAAGACATTGCTATAGCATTAGTTGAGAATTTTATATTAAAACACGGTTGCCCAAAAGTAATTTTAACAGACCAAGGTCAAGCATTTATAGGTAAAGTTATGGGTTGTGTAGCTAAAATTTTCAAAATGAAACAAATAAAAACGACAGCTTTTCACCCGCAATCTAATGGTTCATTAGAAAGAAGTCATCAAGTCTTAACAGAGTATATCAAACATTTTACAAATAACAGCGATTGGGATGTGGTTGCCTCATGCAATTTTTGCTTATAATACGAGTGTACACGAAGCCCTGGCGGAATTGAATCACGGTGGAAACACCGTGGAGGTGGAAACACGGTGGATCCACGGTGGTTCCACGGTGGGTTTGTGCCATTTTATCACCGTGTAAACACGGTGATTCCACGGTAATTCCACGGTAATTCCACGGTGATTACACGGTGATTACACGGCATACCCGCCGTGATTCCACGGTGTACTCACTGTGATTTTACGGTATTTCCATCGCAATTCCACGGTGTACCCACTGTAATTTCATAGTATTATCACCGTGATTACGCGGTATATTCATGGCGGTTACGTAGTGACTACACGGTGTATCTGAGGTGATTACACGGTCTGCTTACGGTGAGTACAAGATATATCTGCGGTGATGATATGAAAATTTTCTTAATAACTGGATATCATAGAGCGTTGCAAGAATGTTAAAAAATAATTTTTTTTAGGTTTTAACCTTTAAGATATGCTGAGTTTTAATTTGAAACAGAGTACTGGTTCAAATTAAAATAATTACATTGTGAAAATTTTCTTTCGAGAATTTATTCATATAGATGTTCACCACAATATTGCAAGATGTCCTAGAATTTTTTTTTTTATTTATTATGATTTTTGAAAAGTTTTTAAAAAAATTTCTATCCTTGCACTGTGAAAAGAAATTTTCAAAACATTATATCTAACGCATTAAATATATACCTTCATGCTTGATATTGCATTGCTAATTCCATATGGTACTTGAATTACACGTTTCTGAATATGCAAATATACGTATTGGAGTTTTCAATATTATTTTTTTTTTAATTGTCAATTGTTTTTTTTTTTTTTTTCAATTTTCAAGTATGTGTATTCAAAAATCCAAAGCATCAACTTTTAAATCCGTATTCGTGTATTTCAAATTCTGTACATTTGTAATGAAATTGAAAACACAAATGAATGTATTTATTACGTTCTCCACAATGTTTTCAAAATTCCAACTATTGTTTAACAATGTGTGGTTACATGGAAATAAAAGATTTGTAGGCATTTTATGTTATAAAATGTTTTATTGATAAATTTAAAACTTTGATGTTTTGTAAACTGTCATCATTTATTCACTAACAACATTATACATTTTTTTTTCTTATCAGGTATCGTTTGTACAGAGTTATTATATTTCTTTTCATTATTAAACCACAATTAATTCTTATGTTTATTAAGATTATGCTATATTACATTTAATACTTCAATATTTAAGATTTTTCTTCTATTATAAATTAAATTATTATTTACTACCATTATGTTAAATCACATATTTACTATCTTAACGTTTAACATCTCTATGAAATTATTAATCAAATTATATTAGGTTTCCTAACATTACTTCGAATCAGATCCATCATTTCAACACTTAACTTTCCATTGTAATAAATATAATTTTTAAAAGTTACGAATTAATGTTAATGAGCATATACAATACTACACATTAATAAAAACTGTGGTGTACACAGCTTACATTACCCACATATACTATACATTACACTATACATGCGCTTTTGAGGTCTCAAAAGATCTGAAACGATTAAATAACATATTTTAGCGTTAGTGCACACCAACTACGTTCCATAATTTTCTTTTCATTTTCGAATGTTATTGAAAAAAAATTTTTTTTTTTAAATCGACAACATTCCAATTACTCGATTTTGTTTTTTTGATTTTCATATATTCAAAAGTAATTCTTTTATTTTCTTTTCATTTAAAACTTCGTTACTTGGTGTTTTTTGTGATTTCAGTCATCCTGTTTATTAAAATTCAGATTTTCTTCTCAATCTTAAATACCAGCTTGATTATTACAGTACGTACATTAAATTCTAAGCTTCTCTCATATAGAAAATACAATTTTAATTCTTATTTAATTTTATTTGTATTGTTATTTTCAAATTTTTTTCTACAGTGTGTATGATAATTAATAATTCTAGATTAAGTGATACATATACATAAAAACATGAAAATTAATGAAACAGTTTATAAAATATGTGAACTAAATAAATTGAAATCTAACTTCAGTTTTTTCATTGATTTTAATTTGAAACTACAAATAAAAGATTTTCTATCTATAACAAAAAACAATTTAGACATCGAAAGACAATCCCTGAGAAAAAAAAAAACTCTGATCTCATAGGAGATACATATTAAGAAGATCAATATAAATCATGTCACAAGACAAATTTAAAGAGGAGTATATAATTTTCATTAATATTCAATACTAACGGATGCCTTATATTAAATTCATCGAATACTAATGCACAGCTAGCTTATGTTGAAATTAATAAATCACTCCATTTTGCTGTCCACATGAGTAAAGATTCATATCTTGCGGCAATTCGTATTTGGATCACACACAACACTTATGAACTATATTATAACCGGATAAACATATGAAATGCAGAAATTTTTTACTTTAAACATTATGTAAAAGTTATCACTACAATAGAAATTATTTCAAAATTTATAGTAACTACTATAGCTTTCACCCTCTTACTGGAATATTGGTAACATTTACATCTTATTAATGAAAAATTTAAATTTCACAATGTTATGCATTTCATCCAAGTTTAAAACGTTATAATTCATATATTCAATAAAACTGAGCTTCTAAAAAACAAGAACAAATACTTCAATGCGAGTAAACAAGGTGTTTCTTTTAAAAATTTATAATACGTAACACGACGAAAAAATGTTTTTTTATTGACTGATTTTCTATAATTCAATATACATGTATATGAGTTGTAAAATTTATGTGTCATCCTCTAAGAATATGTGGAAGTAATAAAAATATTCTTTTTATCTCAACGGGTACTTCTATCTCCTTTTGATAACTCACTAATACAAAAATTTTTTATAATTACTTATTATTTATCATCCCGACATTTTGTAAAATAATAAAACATAAAGATGTAGCACAACTTAGAATCAATGGAGTACATCAAAATGCAAGAATAGGTTAGATTATGTTCGAGTGCTTGTAAAAACGTTATACACTGAATATATTCATCACATTGAATTTTTATCACTAGCAATATAGTATATGAATTGTGATTCTATTAGCATAACTTGATCTAACCGTGCTATAATACACCAAACAAATACGAAAGATTACTTGAATAACACTTGAGGTTAAAAAATACGAATTTCAGAATGAACGTGATTCTTGGTTTCTTTGATACAATACTAAATTAGGTTCCACTATGGTATCACATAGAGTTCACTTTGGAATCATGAAATAAATAAATTATGAACTTTTTAACGAGTTCACGTATTCAAGATGATACAATCCTGATTCGTTTTCTTCTGACAATCAATTTTCAATTTTTCAATATACAATAATTCAATAACTGTACAAATGAAAAATTTCATTGCAAAACAATTATAAATGACTAATGTAAAAGAAAGGAAAGCTCAAAATAATTAGTTGAAACGATAAGAGAAATGTACATTTCGTCACAAAAATTGTGAAGCACACGCTGCATTCATAAAAGATAGTTATTAATCCGTGCTATTAAAATGTTACGAAAAAATGAGATTACGTTGAATGAACTAGTATTGTTAAATACTTTTATTAAATTTTTTATCTTTTCAATATGTTATTCAATTTCAAGGTCTGAAATTATACAAAAAAAAAGCATACAATTTTACAATGATGTTGAATTGAATGGTATTTTTTAGAAATCTTTGTAGAAACTCAAATATATATATATATATATATATATATATATATATATATGTAATAGAACCAAGTTTTGAGAACACGATTGCGGCTACAATTCTTACCGGATCCTAATGAAATTTTTCACACTTATTTTATGGGCGAATAGCATTATGATAACGTTAGTCCGTCGATGGACCAGAAAAAAAAATAGTCGTTTCAAACGAATCACCCTAATGTATATGTATATCAAGTCACGGCATAGAATGCATTATTTTATTTGAAAAATCGTAATTTGATCGAACCTGCCAGTAAAATAACTTCGTGAAAAACAATATATGTGATTCAAGTAGTTAATTATTGCGAAACTGATTACAAGTAGATTTTAATGCTTGTTTTCGTAAATAATTAGTACGTTATTGAAAATCAATCAGTCTCCCAGCAATTAGCTTGTCTCATAATGTATATATTATTTTTTGTAGCTACTTTAATCGCAGGTTTTATAAATGGAGATTCTTTAATAAAAAATAACTCATTCGATGGAGTTACTTGATTAATAAACTGAGAGTTAAATGCAAATCTGTTATGCTGCATAGTCTCAATAAAAATACCACCGATTGTTTCATCACCATTATCGAATTGAGCAATTGTAATTATAATTCCAAATATTCCATTTCCATCATAAATTATAGAATCACAAAATTAAAATTTTTTTTTTGTTTGACAATCATATTTTACGCTATTTAATTTCATTTTTTTATAACATTTCATACATGTAGGTTCATAACCAGCTCTATTTAGTGCAGTACGTTCATCGTCAGTCGGTGAACGATCTGTACATTTCCCTAAACCAATCAATCTATTTTTATCACTATCTTTTCTTTCAATAGGTATTTTTATTTGTTTAGCAATGAAGTGTTTCGTTTTCGAGGATACGGTATCATCGTATACAGTAGAAATTAAAAATTTTTGTGTGAGAAAGCGTGTTGCGATTTGCTCAGCTCTAGCATATGGACTAGTTACGTAGTCCATAATTTTTTTATTCCATGATTCAAAAATAAATGCTTCATGTACCCATATTGGACCCCAATTCCGTACAACTTGTACCAAATGTGTGAGCGAGTGCATATTAAAAGTCATATTTTCAACTCCAAAATATGTTTCAAAAAGTCTCACATATTCTTTTAGTAACTTTTCACACCGATTTAGATTATGCGATGTAATAGAATCACTATTCAAATAATGAATTGCTTGTGACAAAAGTGCCAGATGATTTACATATTTTGTAGGTAATACACTCTGCAAGCATACTGGAGCATAATCCAACCAATTTCTCCACTCTGATGCCTTCCATTTTTGATGAGTTGTTATAGACCTTGGTGTTCGTGATCTACAAGATAGAGGCGTAATAGATAACAGGCATTCATCAATTAATTTAACATTAGTGGTACTTCCAGCATAATATGGTCGTTTTGTATTTTTAAATTTACCAAGAAGTAATTGCGTGTGTCGTTGAATTACTCCAAGATAAACTGCATGCATTGCCTCTACAACAACTCCTTTGCATACATTGAATAATGGTAAAGCAATCAAAAATGAAATATTTTTTACTCCATGCCTCGTTTCTCCAGTTCTAAAAGCATAAGCCATACAACATTTTTAAGTTAAGTTATTTTTGTTTGAATGATTAATTTTTTATAAAAATTAAAAAAATATTTTAAGACATTTATGAATAATTATTTTTGCTGAACTATCGTACAGTTTTTGGTTATGAATCTCATATGGTATTGGCTGGATTTATTTTTTATTTAAACATAATTATTATTATTACTATTATCAATAATAATAATAATTAAAATTTTTTTTTTGTTTTTTAGAACAGAATACAATTATTCGAAAATGAAAGGATATGCCCTTATCGCCAATGCCCAGGGTAGTTATTTTGTCATACCTACAAAATGCCTATTCAAGTTGGATTGAAAAAACAAATTTCAACATATTACTGATGAAGATATGAACTTTGATAATTTGTGTGTAAGAAGCAGTACCTATAATTTTGATGGAATAAAGATCATTGATACAAACGGTATTCTTTTCATTAATCTACTAATATAATTATTAAAATATGTAAATTGTTTTAATTCTGTATGAAATTAATTTTAGTTGATGAAATTAATCAATAAACAACATTATCAAGTTTCTTTTTTCTTGAAAAATTGATTATGTGTGTAATTTTATATTTATTTATATGAGTTTTTTAAAAACCTCATTACACTTGATTTTTATTCCCAAAATAATATATTTATAATTTAAAACATTATTTTTAGATGACCGATTAAAATTGCGAGATAAATACGAAAGCCAAAAACGGATTGTAATGGCAAAAATTAATTCTAACAGTCCACAAAATTCAACATTGCAAAAATGTAGAAAGACTTATAAGAAAGAGGTTCGTATTAATCTTTACCTAATTATTCAAAACTACCAATAAATTTTAAAATATTAAGTAATGGTTACATGTAAGTTAAATTTGAAATTACATTAATATAGTATTTTTTTAACAAGAACAATGTGATTTAATGAATTATACTTTATATTAACATTATTTTCATAAATAATGTATAGTTAATTAATTATTATTATTATTAATTATTTATATATAAAAAAACGGTCGAATCGCGGTAAAAATAATACAACACCATCACACATTATTGTCAATATATTTAGATTAGATTATAGATTTTTATTTAATGCTAGAGGCTTTTTTTTATATGTGTTGTTAGTATTCAAAATAATTTGGTCTTTGCTTTTCAATAAAATCTTTCTAATTTTTTTTTTCTTCATATTTTGTCATTAACCGTTTACTAGCGATACTTATAGGTTTTTCAAATGTTTTAAAAAAAATTTTTTTTTTCTACTAAAGTAGTAGATAGAAAAAATGTATGCGTAATTTGAGATAACTTTGTTTTGTATAAAGTCGTTTCTTATATCCAATCGTTTAATTAATCCGTTTGAAATTCAAGGATTTAGTTTACATTTAATAGGTAAAAATTAATTAAAATATTTAATTTATCAGAATGCACAAAAAAAAGTGCAATCAGCGAAAATTCAAAGGTCATCTGAATACTACAGCGTCATGTTGTCTCCACGCAACACTGAAAGTAGCAAAATAAATGAAAAAAATGATTCAGTCTCAAATACTTATATCCAAGACAGTGAAGAATTCGAAGACCATAGAGAATCAGATCACAGTCAAAGTGACAATGGAACAGAAGCGGATGAATCAGATCCTTTGGTAAGTTTCAAAATTTTTAGTTTGTAAAGCAATCACACATAATAATTAAAAACAAAAAAAGAAAACAAAATAGTTTGAAAAATTAAAAAGTATACACATCGCACTCTTATGTTATAACATTAAAAATGGAAATTTAAATTTTACATACATCTTTATGAACAATTGAAGCGTAAAATACTAAAAATAATAATAATAATTCTAAAAAATTAAGTTTACTGCTATATGGACAGATGACGACATCAGCACTTGAAGGGTTGACTATTTACAGATGAGTGATGATGTTAATTAGTTACAGACAAATAATATAAACTCTTCAATTACAACAGGAAAATAAAAAATTTCAAAACTAAAAGAAATCAATTTTTTTTGGCGATGAAAAATTTAAAAATTCATTAAAACAATCTTTATATATATATATATATGTGGATTAAAAAAAATCGACAATTTTTTTTTTTATCAAGGAAACGATTCAACCTAGTAACTCGGATCGCAGGGTTTTTAACGATATCTCTAATTTATCAAAATCGACTGCAAGTCAATTCCATGTTTTGCAAGAAGAGAAGTTCAAGAAGCTAAATCCGTTTAATGTCAAGGTCGCAAAAAAACTTCAATTGCTTGAAAACAAAATCAATAGCATTACTGAGAGCCTTAATAATATACGAAAAATTGGAAAAACGACATCTCAATGCAAAAAACTTTTAGAAGAATCCAATGTCATTGAAAATAATGAAGAGGTAAATTAATATTTCCGAAAAAATATAATTTTATCTTGGTTTCTCTACGTCTATATCTATCTATCTATCTATCTATCTATCTATCTATCTATCTATCTATCTATCTATCTATCTATCTATCTATCTATCTATCTATCTATCTATCTATCTATCTATCTATCTATCTATCTATCTATCTATCTATCTATCTATCTATCTATCTATCTATCTATCTATCTATCTATCTATCTATCTATCTATCTATCTATCTATCTATCTATCTATCTATCTATCTATCTATCTATCTATCTATCTATCTATCTATCTATCTATCTATCTATCTATCTATCTATCTATCTATCTATCTATCTATCTATCTATCTATCTATCTATCTATCTATCTATCTATCTATCTATCTATCTATCTATCTATCTATCTATCTATCTATCTATCTATCTATCTATCTATCTATCTATCTATCTATCTATCTATCTATCTATCTATCTATCTATCTATCTATCTATCTATCTATCTATCTATCTATCTATCTATCTATCTATCTATCTATCTATCTATCTATCTATCTATCTATCTATCTATCTATCTATCTATCTATCTATCTATCTATCTATCTATCTATCTATCTATCTATCTATCTATCTATCTATCTATCTATCTATCTATCTATCTATCTATCTATCTATCTATCTATCTATCTATCTATCTATCTATCTATCTATCTATCTATCTATCTATCTATCTATCTATCTATCTATCTATCTATCTATCTATCTATCTATCTATCTATCTATCTATCTATCTATCTATCTATCTATCTATCTATCTATCTATCTATCTATCTATCTATCTATCTATCTATCTATCTATCTATCTATCTATCTATCTATCTATCTATCTATCTATCTATCTATCTATCTATCTATCTATCTATCTATCTATCTATCTATCTATCTATCTATCTATCTATCTATCTATCTATCTATCTATCTATCTATCTATCTATCTATCTATCTATCTATCTATCTATCTATCTATCTATCTATCTATCTATCTATCTATCTATCTATCTATCTATCTATCTATCTATCTATCTATCTATCTATCTATCTATCTATCTATCTATCTATCTATCTATCTATCTATCTATCTATCTATCTATCTATCTATCTATCTATCTATCTATCTATCTATCTATCTATCTATCTATCTATCTATCTATCTATCTATCTATCTATCTATCTATCTATCTATCTATCTATCTATCTATCTATCTATCTATCTATCTATCTATCTATCTATCTATCTATCTATCTATCTATCTATCTATCTATCTATCTATCTATCTATCTATCTATCTATCTATCTATCTATCTATCTATCTATCTATCTATCTATCTATCTATCTATCTATCTATCTATCTATCTATCTATCTATCTATCTATCTATCTATCTATCTATCTATCTATCTATCTATCTATCTATCTATCTATCTATCTATCTATCTATCTATCTATCTATCTATCTATCTATCTATCTATCTATCTATCTATCTATCTATCTATCTATCTATCTATCTATCTATCTATCTATCTATCTATCTATCTATCTATCTATCTATCTATCTATCTATCTATCTATCTATCTATCTATCTATCTATCTATCTATCTATCTATCTATCTATCTTATCTATCTATCTATCTATCTATCTATCTATCTATCTATCTATCTATCTATCTATCTATCTATCTATCTATCTATCTATCTATCTATCTATCTATCTATCTATCTATCTATCTATCTATCTATCTATCTATCTATCTATCTATCTATCTATCTATCTATCTATCTATCTATCTATCTATCTATCTATCTATCTATCTATCTATCTATCTATCTATCTATCTATCTATCTATCTATCTATCTATCTATCTATCTATCTATCTATCTATCTATCTATCTATCTATCTATCTATCTATCTATCTATCTATCTATCTATCTATCTATCTATCTATCTATCTATCTATCTATCTATCTATCTATCTATCTATCTATCTATCTATCTATCTATCTATCTATCTATCTATCTATCTATCTATCTATCTATCTATCTATCTATCTATCTATCTATCTATCTATCTATCTATCTATCTATCTATCTATCTATCTATCTATCTAATCTATCTATCTATCTATCTATCTATCTATCTATCTATCTATCTATCTATCTATCTATCTATCTATCTATCTAATCTATCTATCTATCTATCTATCTATCTATCTATCTATCTATCTATCTATCTATCTATCTATCTATCTATCTATCTATCTATCTATCTATCTATCTATCTAATCTATCTATCTATCTATCTATCTATCTAATCTATCTATCTATCTATCTATCTATCTATCTATCTATCTATCTATCTATCTATCTATCTATCTATCTATCTATCTATCTATCTATCTATCTATCTATCTATCTATCTATCTATCTATCTATCTATCTATCTATCTATCTATCTATCTATCTATCTATCTATCTATCTATCTATCTATCTATCTATCTATCTATCTATCTATCTATCTATCTATCTATCTATCTATCTATCTATCTATCTATCTATCTATCTATCTATCTATCTATCTATCTATCTATCTATCTATCTATCTAATCTATCTATCTATCTATCTATCTATCTATCTATCTATCTATCTATCTATCTATCTATCTATCTATCTAATCTATCTATCTATCTATCTATCTATCTATCTATCTAATCTATCTATCTATCTATCTAATCTATCTATCTATCTATCTATCTATCTATCTATCTAATCTATCTATCTATCTATCTATCTATCTATCTATCTATCTATCTATCTATCTATCTATCTAATCTATCTATCTATCTATCTATCTATCTATCTATCTATCTATCTATCTAATCTATCTATCTATCTATCTATCTATCTATCTATCTATCTATCTATCTATCTATCTATCTATCTATCTATCTATCTATCTATCTATCTATCTATCTATCTATCTATCTATCTATCTATCTATCTATCTATCTATCTATCTATCTATCTATCTATCTATCTATCTATCTATCTATCTATCTATCTATCTATCTATCTATCTATCTATCTATCTATCTATCTATCTATCTATCTATCTATCTATCTATCTATCTATCTATCTATCTATCTATCTATCTATCTATCTATCTATCTATCTATCTATCTATCTATCTATCTATCTATCTATCTATCTATCTATCTATCTATCTATCTATCTATCTATCTATCTATCTATCTATCTATCTATCTATCTATCTATCTATCTATCTATCTATCTATCTATCTATCTATCTATCTATCTATCTATCTATCTATCTATCTATCTATCTATCTATCTATCTATCTATCTATCTATCTATCTATCTATCTATCTATCTATCTATCTATCTATCTATCTATCTATCTATCTATCTATCTATCTATCTATCTATCTATCTATCTATCTATCTATCTATCTATCTATCTATCTATCTATCTATCTATCTATCTATCTATCTATCTATCTATCTATCTATCTATCTATCTATCTATCTATCTATCTATCTATCTATCTATCTATCTATCTATCTATCTATCTATCTATCTAATCTATCTATCTATCTATCTATCTATCTATCTATCTATCTATCTATCTATCTATCTATCTATCTATCTATCTAATCTATCTATCTATCTATCTATCTATCTATCTATCTATCTATCTATCTATCTATCTATCTATCTATCTATCTATCTATCTATCTATCTATCTATCTATCTAATCTATCTATCTATCTATCTATCTATCTAATCTATCTATCTATCTATCTATCTATCTATCTATCTATCTATCTATCTATCTATCTATCTATCTATCTATCTATCTATCTATCTATCTATCTATCTATCTATCTATCTATCTATCTATCTATCTATCTATCTATCTATCTATCTATCTATCTATCTATCTATCTATCTATCTATCTATCTATCTATCTATCTATCTATCTATCTATCTATCTATCTATCTATCTATCTATCTATCTATCTATCTATCTATCTATCTATCTATCTATCTATCTATCTATCTATCTATCTATCTAATCTATCTATCTATCTATCTATCTATCTATCTATCTATCTATCTATCTATCTATCTATCTATCTATCTAATCTATCTATCTATCTATCTATCTATCTATCTATCTAATCTATCTATCTATCTATCTAATCTATCTATCTATCTATCTATCTATCTATCTATCTAATCTATCTATCTATCTATCTATCTATCTATCTATCTATCTATCTATCTAATCTATCTATCTATCTATCTATCTATCTATCTAATCTATCTATCTATCTATCTATCTATCTATCTATCTATCTATCTATCTAATCTATCTATCTATCTATCTATCTATCTATCTATCTATCTATCTATCTATCTATCTATCTATCTATCTATCTATCTATCTATCTATCTATCTATCTATCTATCTATCTATCTATCTATCTATCTATCTATCTATCTATCTATCTATCTATCTATCTATCTATCTATCTATCTATCTATCTATCTATCTATCTATCTAGCTAGCTAGCTAGCTAGCTAGCTAGCTATCTTAGCTAGGCTTAAGATGTTCTAAGAAACCTCTCCAAAAATTAGCTCGATTAATAATTTTCAAGAGGTCACTCACGAATTTTTAAAATATAAAAAATTATCGAAATTCGGATTTTTTTGTTCAAAATTTTTTCTTTCTCGTGGCAGCTATAGTTTATATTTATGAAATCATGACTACTTTTCAATATTGAAATATTTAAACGTCGCTCTAGAATTTTGAATGCTTTCGAGTACTGTCTCTTAGACGTTTTAGAGTGACCCTTGAATATTAATAATAAAGCTTCTCGATTTTTTCATCATCAATTTGTGTCATAATAATTAAAAATGTAACCCGAAAAATATAAACAATAAGTTATTTACATACCCTACTAACACGTGTTTGAGCAAGACCCCTAGCCGCTAGTGTCTTTTTCTTCGTATGTCTTCCGCAAGATCATGTTTCAAGAAACCTATGTCAAGATTTGTGTATGTCTTGCTCATGGTATCGTACGCAACAGTAATAAAGATATCTTGAGCACGGCGCAATGAAAAAGTGTCTGACCTATTTCTTGCATCCGTATAACTTACAGTAGGTACTTATGCATGGCTCGCTCAAGATCTGCTGAAGACTCAAGGTCAATTTTAAGCCTTGAGCAGATCTCGAGCAAGCCATACGCAACCATCATCAACTATAGTCTTACTTCAGAATTGAATTATAATCTGGTATGAATTTCTTGTCTAAGGCTTGCAGTAGGCTTGCAATTGAAATCTGGTCACAAGTATCGGCAGCAAGACACACACATAGAAAAAGACACTAAGTTTTTTTTAATTTTTAAATTCAATTTTTTGGTTTTTTTGCTTATTCAAAATTGACCCAATTTTATTGTTGAAGACTGTACTGTATATTTTCGATTATGCAAAAGTAATATTAAAGTGAAATAACAATAATTAAGTTGTACAAAAAATACAAAAACCAATTCAAAGAGTTAGTTACATATTATCAGTTAATATTCAAAATTCTTCAGCGCCGTTGAAATATCAAAATATTGGGCTGAAATTTTCAGCATAGTAATAATTTTACAAATATAAGCTATTGCTGCCACGAGAATGAAGAAATTTAGAAATAAAAAATTCGAATTTCAATTATTTATGATATTTTTAAAATTCGTGAGCGACCTCTTCTAAATTTTTTATCAAGCTGATATTTGAAGAGGCTTCTTAAAACATCTTAAACCAAGAAATTTTCATAAGAGTCTCGAAAAAAAAACGGTCAGTTTTATTGGGTAAACCTAATGTATATAATCGGATGTTTAAGAAAATAACAATTGCACACCTCAAGCGTGAAAGCGCTGAAGGTGCTTTATGGTCGCTCTAAATTTTTTGACTCATTCACTCACATAAAATTATCTCTAGACTTTTTAGATTACACTAAAATAGGTTAAATTTTATACCAACATAAAGACAATTTATTAAAGAATAATTTCGACCCAATATGAAGTCGATTAATTGTTCAATTAATTAAATATAAATTATTTTACTCTCAGTGACACGAGTTGTCAATTGTGGTGTATGAAACTTGGTAAACCATATAACTCTCGATAGACAAAATTAATCGGCCTAACTTTTTTAACTTCCCGCTACAAAAATTGTAAATTTTCAAAAATTCGGGAACTTATTGATTTCGGTCCGATTTTCGAAAATCTAATTTCTATCAAATCTTGACGTTTTGAGGTCCTAGGAAGCTATTCTGACTAATTTCACGATGATGTCCGAGTGTATGTGTGTACGTACGTATGTATGTATGTAAATACCTGTATCTTTTGAACGGGTGAACCGATTTTGAACTTTAAGGTTTTATTCGATGCGGCTTGTCAATATCTTGAAGCCGAGACAAAATTAAACTTGATCGGTACCGCTCGTTCAGAGATATTCCAAAAATAAATAATTTTCAAAAATGTTTTTTTTTTTTTAATAACTTTAAATTTGGCCGATAGATTGATTCCAAAATCTAATCAGCTGTAAAGTTTTATAAGCCGCGTCGAATGCCACCTCAACCATCAAAATCGGTTCATTTGTTCGAGAGAAACCGTTGACGAAAGAATTGAAGAAAAAATTTTTTTTTGGTTTTTTTGAAATTTCTCAAAAACGATTGGATAAATCAATTTCACAATTTTATCAGCTTTAGAACTTAATAAAACGCGTCAATTGCTACCTCAATCGTCTTAATCGGTCAATTAGTTTCAGAGATATCGTCGGAGAAAGAAATGTGAAAAAACGGTTTTTTCGAAAACAATGGAATACAAAAGTATTTTCGAGCTCGAAGAGCTCGAAAACAGCGGGAAGTTTTAGGGCTGGCCCGCAGGGTCATCCGACAACCAGATTTTTTTTATTATTTTTGTATTTTTGATCACAAGAACCCTATTGAAAATTACTGTCTAAATCCTTTTAGTTTAATTGTAATTAATTAAAAACGTAAAATTGATTATTCACGAAAAGTTTAGCGACCATTTTTATTTTTACTATTGTTATTATTAGGAAAGTAAATTTTTTTTTTATTTTTTTCTCCCCATCAACTACTGGCAGCAGCTTTAGTGTAAAACAGTAGGATTGAAAAAAAAGAGCGATATCTACAACAAAAATGCGGGATATTTAAAGAAAATTTATATTAAAAAAAAAAATTAAACTCGAATAAAGAAATAAAAAAATCAAATTAATAATTGAAAAGTTTAATAAAAATTTATAATAAAAAAAAGTAATGATTAAAAATAAAATGAGCGATTGAGGTGTGCAATTTTGGATTATCCAACATTTTTTTTTACGTCTTCTGACTTTATGAAAGTAGCGAACGATGCGTTGTAGAAAAAATTAGCCGTCATATTTTTGTAGGGAATTGAATGCTGAACGAAAGAGTCACTTATCTTTTTTTGATAAATTCATCTGTTGAAAAGTTATTGCAGCTGGAAGTCAAATTTATAGTAAATATGAAGATTTTGCACACCTCAAGCGCAAAAGCGCTGAGGGTGCTTTACGAACGGTTTTTTTTTTTCGACTATTTTATTCACATAGAATTCTTTCTAAACTATTATTCTAACACCAAGATAGGTAAAATTGTATACTAGCATATAGGACATTTATTAAGGAACAATTTGAACCCAAAAATAACTCAATTCATTATTTTATTCGTTGAAAATAAATTATTTGAACTCAAGAAACCATTGCTGTCAATTGTTACGTATGAAAGTTCGTAAGCACGATAGCTCTCGAAGGAAATAATTAATCGGCCTAACGTTTTTTTTATTGTCTTTGTATTTTTTATCACAAGATCCCTTATGAAAATTACTATCTGAATCCTTTTAGTTTAATTGTAATTAATTAACGACGTAAAACAGAGTATTCGTGAAAAATTTAGCTGCTATTTTTACTGTTATTTTTTTTTTCATTGGTTCTCTATCAACTACTGGTGGCAGCACTAGCGTATCAATATGTTTGCCAAAAATCAACATCTAAGATAAAAGCGGGATATTAAAAAAAAAATGTTAGTAAAAAAATATGAAACTTAAAATAATAAATAAAAAAATGATGTAACGGGTAAAACTGGGGTTGATTTCAGCTGCCAATTAAAAGTTATTAATTGATAAGTCGGAAATGAACCAAATCAGAACCAGAAAAGACAAAACAGTAAATAGACAAATAATATCTGAATGCAAGGAAATTTAATGATTAGCCAATAAAATATCCCAGAAAGCAAAATTAGAAGATATACAAAACTACCCCTTTGGCTCGGTTTAGCTCGCCGGAGTCCAGGGTTGAAAACAAAGGGGGTTTTCAAAAGATAGACAATATTAAATGTAATACTTTAAAGTTTATTCAAATCAAACCTTTACATAGGCTTCGAGCCCTTGTTCTACTACCTTTACAATAAATGATTACGGTTTTTTACGTACACACGGTTACGCGGTCAATTCCCATACACACACAATTTACGCGGACTAGTAACGCGGGTCTACCCCTCTCCCGGATGCTTCAGGGGTGTCTGGTCGACTTCCCCGTCGGCCCTGCACGAGTTCCCCTTCCCTGAGGGTAAGCGGATGGTCTCCGTCAAACCCCCACCTACACGGCTAGTTCTACCTACCACCCCTTGGCAGAAGGCCTCAGAGTGGGGACCCTTAAATCTCCCCGAGAATCAAAATTTCGCTTACCTTGGTCCGGTCGGACTCGGGGTAGTCGAAGTTCCAGATGTTGTCCAGGGAATGGTCTTCCTCCAGAAAACGTCTCGGGAGACTAAGTTGCCAATACCAGCTTTACCGAGCGCTTTTATTACCTGAGCCATCCGTCCCACATACGGAAAAGGATAAATTTATCGCCACCTAGTGTTGCTGTCTGAAGCGTAGTGATCGAGAAATTATTCTAAGTCCAAACCGACAAAAATCAAAGGAAAATAAAATAATGATGAAATATTATTCACGAGATTGAATTTCTTCTAAGTTTTTGTGCTTTAATATCAGTGAGAATTGAAAAATATAATATAAAGAATGATTCGGAAAGAAAAAGAATGTGTTTAAGAGTTTGAGCAAACATTTGATTACGGAGGAATTAGCCGTACTCGCGAGCGAACGAAAAGAGAATGGAAGAATGCGCGATTAAAATACTAAGTTAAATTCAACTTTCTTCATAATTTTATTTTATTTTATATTTCTTTCGATCTCTGTGAATCTTTTAAAGATTCACATGGAATTATTTTTCACGTTTTTTTTCCTTTCCCTTTGACTTTGTCGGCTCGGGACTTAGAATAATTTCACTCCGCGCGCTTCCATATACTCATACTTATTCACTCGTATAACCATAATATCACACAAAATCTTATAAAAAAACTTAGTAATAGTAATACACAGCCATAGTTACAATAAGTTAAATAGTTATAGTGATAGTTTAGTATATTCAAAAAGAAATAGAGCTAAATGTTCAATCATGTAGTAATTAGTATTAGATAAATAGGTTTTAAGTACAAAATAGTAGTTATAATAAGTACCATAGTTTTAGGTTTCGTTAATCGTTACAAGTAGCATTAAGTAGTCATAGTTATTAGAATAAGTACCCTAGTTTTAGGTTTAGTCGTAAGTAATAATAATAATAGTAATATATCACAAATAGTAAATAAGTAGTAATTAAATAGTAGTCCTAGTTATTATAAAAAAGTAGGTTTTAAGTACAGTAATAAATAGTAGTTAGAATAAGCATCCTAGTTATAGGTTTAGTAGTTAACAAGTAGTCATAGTATAAGAAATAGTAGTAATTTAGATAAATAGTAGCTAGTATAGTAGTAGATATAAGGAATCAATAGTTGTAAGAATAAAACAAAAAAAACGAAACGGGTCCGCCCCAACTGGTCTGCCATCACAATGAAATGAATTATAATACTGTTTAAAATTTTCCAGATTTTACAAAAAATCATATTTTCGCTATTGAAGCTTATCTAACTTTTAAACTAAAGCGAATGACAATTTCGTTAAAAAGTTTCTTAAAATTTGTTTAATAAGCTTTCATTTTCAACCATATTGTATGTTTTGACTATTTCTTCCAATAACTTGATAGACTTGAAAATTTAAGTAAAATAAAGAAAATTACTATTTATGGCTTTAATAACTGGTTACCTGTGATTTTCACATCATTTTATTCCGTTCTCTTTATTTGGTAGCTATTAAAATAATTTTTAAATCTCACTGCTACACCATTATCGGAAAATTTGCATTCTATCAATTATAACTTTACAAAATTTATAACTTCTTCAGAACGCCTTTAAAGATTCTGCCTTCCATTCTGGCTGCCAGATGCCTTTTTATTCAATATTTATTAGAAATTTTTTAAAATTATATTTATTAAAATGTGTACTTAAGTGTTAAAACGATGAATGTGATTTAACATAATGCTAATAAGCAAAAATTTATTTTATAATAGAAGAAAAATGTTAAATATTAAAGTACTAAATAAGATGGGGCATAATGTTAAAAAACATGAAAATTTAATAGTGACTTGAATATTAAAATAGGTTTGAACTTGAAAATATTTATGAAATTTCTACTTTTGTTTATACATTTAATAAAGAAAAAAATATAATTGCTCACCAAAACCAATACTTAATTAAAAAACAGTATATTGTGTGACAAAGGATGAAACAAGACGATTTCAGACTAGGATAAGGTTGGCTGCCCGAGCCGAGGCTGACATCACCCGCAGTCTGAAATCGTGTTTTATCCTGAGTAACCCACTATATTTTTCATGATTACCTGCATCAGAACTTCAAGATTTAGTGTCAGCAGCCAGTAAGAAACAAGTTTATTTCAACCCGATGATGCGAAGAACTGTTTGAGAACGACAAATCTATGATTTACAGATTAAATAGTTCAATGTCACTTATTAAATAGTAAAGAAGACAAAAATATTTTTTTCAGTAATTTTCTTGGGAAGAAACACGGATGTTTCTGCCCACTGTACGAAGGTATTTGTGAATTACGAATTCGCTAGCAGTTGTTCGCTAGTATCATGAAAAAATTTTTTGCTTATTGTTTGTTAAGAAATGATGACAATTTACAAAATGTTAAAGTTATAAGTTTATCAATCAACATTTTATACCTTTTTATACCTTATAGCTTTCGATTTCCATGTAAATATACACTGTTGAAATAATTGTTTCAATTTTTCAAATATAATATATAACGTAATGAACATATTTGTTTTTAAATTGTTATTACAAATATAGTATAGCATTTAAAACGCACGCTTATGACTTACAAATATACGCTTCGGATTTTAACAATCATGTATTTGAAAATTAAAAGACGTGTATTTAAAATTCAATATAAAATTGGCAATGAACTTTCAAACATAAATGTATGTGTTTATTGCGTTATATACAATATTGTGAAAATTCAACAAAAAATTTGAAACAGTGACTTTGATTGCCAATCAAAGCTGAAAGGATCCTTTTTCGCTTCGAGACTGATATCTTATTAACAAATTGTCATGCAAGGAAATAAAAGCTGAATAAATTTGCTGACAGACCTATAATTTGATTGAGCTGAAAAAAATGTCCTCGGCCCGTGGACCTTTCGAAAGAAAAAGAGAAATGTAGAAAATTTTAGTCTCGCGCTATTTCTCATGATTGTACGATAACCGTAGCTCCAAAAAATTGTAATTGAAAGATCATGAAAGTAAAAAATTTACAGTCTAACATTCTTTTTTTAAAATCTCGATTAAATTGTTTTTTACGAAGATGTTGGGAAGATGATGCGGAAAACAATTAGAGAATGAAGTATTTAAATGTGGTGACTAATAAGTAATAATCAAATCCAAGCCAAAGACTTAAATAAACATCAAATATAAGTAAACACTGGGAAATATAAATGAGTTTTTGTTTGATGTATGAAGTTTTTTGCTGATTACGAATTCGTTAATACTTTACCGTAGCACGGACCTGAAATTGGCTTATTCTGACAAACTGTAGAGACACTGAAACTTGGAGTTTCGATGCTGGTATCATGAAAAAGTCATTATTTCGTCACAAATTGAAAATATTATAAAATTATTGAACTTTAAATGAAGTATTCATAATAAAATATTATCTGTGTCTACGAATATGAAATGATATGAAAAGTAGAGTGCCCGTTATTTTCCAAATTAGAGTTATTGACTCGACCATAATCTAAATCATTTGTTTGTGACTCCAAATGAATAACACAGTTTATTCCTTTTCCGTTTAACCCTGCCTAAGTAATCATACTTTCACATTTTAGTACAATAAAAAAAATTATATTACTTACTTGAAAAAAAAAGTGTACAGCTATAACTAATACAAATTTTGGATGTACCTGAAGATCAGTACGTTTTTTGCACAACGAAAAAAAAAAAAAAATTTGATAAAAAATCTACTGGATGAGTAGATTTTAGAAATGTTTCACATATAGATGCTGGTATGTCAGCCGAAAATCTGAGGCTACCCCCAACCTTCGGAACTACCCTTAAGCAGTGAAATTATATCATTTTTTTTCATTCTCGTTTCGTTTTCAGATACGTAATTCTTGTAGGTAAATTACCGGTCTTCAAGAAAGATGTCTTATGTTTTTTTCGTGAATCTAACTATTTAAGAAATATCGAAGCTGAAAGTTAAATATATTTAAAAAATAATATTTATCGTATAAAATTCTATAAGTCTTCAGTAAAGAAATGAATACTTACACACTATCCATTATTTTGTCAGAAATCCACTGTTTTACAAAAAAGATCTCTTGTGTTTTTTTAATGAACTGAACGGTTTAGGAGATGTTTATTTTCGAAATAAGAAGAATTTTCTGTATCATTAGAGCAAAATTTTAAGTTCTTTTGCGAAAATTTTCTTTGAACTTAAAGCTTACATATCTCTTAAACGGTCAGGTTTATTAAAAAAAAATAAGAGACATTTCTTGTAGAGCAGTGAATTTGAGATAAAATAATGTATAGTGCGTAAGTATTCATTTTTTTGCTGAAGAGTTATAGAATTTTAAACGATAAATATTATTTCTTAAATACATTAAACTTTCAGCTTTGATATCACTTAAATGATTGGATATACGAAAAACCCGTGAGGAACCTTTTTTGAAGAGCGATAAATTTCGTACAACAGCGTGTATTAATTATAGCTGTACACTTATTTTTAAGTAAGCAATAAAAATTTTATCATTATACTCAAATGGGATAGAATCATTACTTAGACAAGATTAAACACATTGGAATAAATTTTTTTAATAAATTTTTATCATTACTTTTAGGTAACAAATAAATAATTTAAATCATGGCCAAGTAAAAAAATCTAATTTTGAAAATAAGGGACACCGTAATAAATATGTATGTGATTGCATTATTTAAAAATCTCATTACAATTAAATTATTTTAAATTTTTCAGAACTTTGCCTGCATTTACAAAGTAAAAAAGAAATACAATATGCTCCTAGATCTTCGGATGATATTTCGATTTATTTGAAGTCCTGGTTAAGCGATTGTTTCAAAGAGTGCCGCAGGAAGTTGAAAAAATCATCCCAAAATGATGGAAATCGGTAATCCTTCACCATATCCAAAAAAAAAAACAAGTGGAATTTTTCCTGGATCAAATAGTGGGAACATCGGAGGGGATGATTTTTTTTGTTTATAACGTATGTACTGAAAATTTTATTTAATTATTTCAAGTATATATTAGAGTCCTTCATTACTGGTAAAGAATTAATAAAATTTTTTTTCAACGTCCCGCTAAGAAAATTGTAAATTTTTAAACATTCGGGAAGTTCTTGTTTTCACCTCGATTTCCGAAAATAGAGTTTTCAGCTATTCTGACTATTTTCAGAATGATGTCTGAGTGTCTGTATGTGTGTGTGTGTGTGGTGTGTGTGGATGTAAACGCTATATAACTTTTCAAGTAATGAACCGATGTAGATGGTTAAGGCAGCAATCGAAAGAGCATGCTGAGCATCAACTTTTTGGAAAAATTCAGATTATTTAATCAAATAGACTCGAAAATATTGGCGAATTACGAAAAAAACAATTAAAAAATTTTTTTTTTATTTCTCAGAAACGACTTGTACGATAGACTTCAAAATCTAAGCAGCTCTTTAACTCAATAAGGCGCGTCGATTGTCGCCTTAACTGTCTCAATCGGTTAATTTGTTCAAGAGAAATCGTTGGAGAAGAAAATGGTGAAAAACCCTTTTTTCGATTATCTTTGAAGTGAGTTATCCGATCGATTTCAAAATTTAGTCAACTTTGAAACTAAGTAAAACGTGTCGATCGACGCATTGAACATTAAAATCGGTTGATTAGTTCAAAAGATATCGGCGTCGACAAATAAAAAAAATAACAATTTATCTCGTTTTTCCCGGATAACAGACTATATTTTACCAAATGGTCAAAAAATCATACTAGCTTTTCATCTTCATAGATTCTTTCGATCACCACGAAATGTAACGCAACTCGTTCTTTAGTTTAAATAATTTTATCATCGGGAAAATTGAAGAAACAGCGTTTTAACATTTTTCTAGGATATCTTATATATTACCTTGAATCTGACTGAAAGCTCATTTTAATCCTTATTTTGGTCATGAACATTGATTTCTGCCTGAATACACTTATTTTATTGAAGATAATCGTGAAAAAAAATTTAAGAATATCTTGTTAATTTATTATTTTTGATAATTTAATAATTATAAATTTCCAAACTTAAACATATAACTTTAACTTGTGTGTGCTTCAAAAGTTAATAGAAAACAATTGCAGTGCAGAGTGTTTACGAGCTTGAAGAGCTCGAAAATGTATTCACAATATTAACGAGGTTTCGTAGCTCTAAAACCACGGAAAGTTTTGGGGCTGGCCCGCAAGGCCAACCAATGCCAAGTTTTTTTTTTGTTCATACACGGAAAAAAATGATTTTTTAACTTACCATTTTTTATTTGTCTCGAGGAAATTTTAACTTACTGACGGAAATTTTTAGTACTATATATTGAAAACAACAATTTTCTTATTTAATGTTGGTTTTCATTTCATAAAAGAAAATTATTCTTGCACCAAGAATTTTTTTTTTCTTTGTAAAATAAAATACAATTTTATTTAAAAATATGCATGCGAAGATGTTGAAAAATTATACGTATGCATTTTTATTAGTATTAAATTTGTTTCTTTTTTTTTTTAAATAAGAAATTTTCGATTGATGAATAATTTAATTCATTAAAAATTTACTTGATAAAGTTAACAAATATATTAACTGTGTCATTTTTTTTTTTTTTTTTTTTTAGAAAATTTGAGATCAAGTATTGTGCCGTACTTGCCAAAATTGGAGTTCACCACTACACCGGTAACAACAGTGAACTTGATACGGCTTGTGCACTTTGTCTATCACTGACCCTGAAAATTCGAACATCATTAAAGCTCTAATAACTATAATATTATATAATAATACGATGTTCGAAAACAATAAAAAAAGTTAAATAAATTTATATTTGAAAATTTTTTCAATTTATTTACAGTCGGCTACCCGTCATAAGTCTATCCGTAATAAGCCTCTTTTCCTCAATCAGTTGTAAAAACACGGTGGGTGCAGCGTGGAATCACGTGGGAACACCGTAGAATCACTGTGGGTACACAGTAGAATCATGGTGGGTACACGGTGTAACCACGGTGAGTACACCGTGGAATCGCCGTGGAATCACCGTGTAACCACCGTGTAATCACGGTGTAATCACCGTGGAATAACCGTAGAACCACCGTGGAACCACAGTGGAATTACCGTGGAATCACCGTGTAATCATCGTGGAATCGCCGTTGAACCACCGTGGAATCACCGTGTTACCACCGTGTTTCCACCGTGATTCAAAACCGCCAGGGAGGTACAAAGTTCACCCCATATAGATTAGTTTTTGGTAAAGAAGCGCGATTACCATCAGAATTTTCATACTTAGATGATATTCCTACATACGCAGATTACGTTAAAGAACTCGCAATTCGATTGTTAGAATCAAGAAAAGAAGCAAGAGAAAATTTAGAAAATTCAAAATTAAAATCTAAAGTACGATACGATAAAAAAATAAATCCTGTAAAGTTTAAAATAGGTCAAAATTTATTTTTAGTAAAGAATCAGAGAGATGGTAAATTTGATGATAATTACTTAGGTCCTTATAAAATTACCGAAATCTTTCCAAATAAAAACGATATAGAAATTGAATATAAACCTGGAAAAAGAAAACTCATCCATTGTGACAGAGCTAAAGTAGCTTATAAGTAGTTTAAGTTCCTCTCTCTCTCTCTCTCTTTTCCTCGACAATTTAAAAAAAAACGCATTGCGCGACAGTGCCCTTCCAAAACTTACGCAGGAAACCAACTCGAAGACAAAGACAAATCGTAACCAATAGAAACCCATACTAATGACTTTAACACCCCAGCCAAATACAGAAAGCCCACTACGAACTGTAGGTAAAACAACATAAATAAAGAAGGAATACACAGATATGCACGAAAATGACAAAAACACGAGACCACATCACACAAAGAAAAAAAAAAAAAAAAAAAAAAAACGCACATAAAGACAATACAACATTTAATTGATAAATTTTCGAAATTTTTTTTATATATTTACCAAACACAGCGAACTATAAATAATAGTCAATAATTTCCATAAATTTTTTTTCTCTCAACTAAAATAAACATCAAATAATTCATGATCTGATTTAATTAAATGTAAAAAAATATAAAAAATGTAAGAATAACTACGTATTATTAAGAAAAATTAAAATTTACTTCTAAATAATTTTGAAAGATTGGAAACATAGATATAATTAAAGTTAAATAATTAGTAAAGATAAGAAAAGAATAATAAAGAGAACGAATTAAACGATGCAAGAAATCAAATATTCTAGAATTAGTATAACAATAATTTATAATATAAACCACTTTTTTTTTTTTTTCTAAATTGTTAATAACTTACAATTTTTGCCAGGCTCAAATTTTTACTTTAATTTTTTTTTTATAGATGCCATTTCCAATCAAATCAGACCTTAATCATAATTTTCGGTGGTCTTGGACAGATTTTCGTCAAAAAGGCACTTGTTTACTAGACTAATATGTTTATATGCGTAAATACCGTAACTTACATGAGACAACAAGTCATTGAACATACAAACGGGAATATGATGAATTTTATTATTTTCTCATAAAATTCAATTATTAATGACAGGATCATTTTCTCATGCGTTCTTATTAGAAGAGAAATTTTGTAAATTTTATTATTTTCTTTTAGAATCCAATTGTGACTGGTAAAAATATTTTCGGATACGTTCATGAGAACAAACGGGAAGTTTATAAATTTTATTATATTCTCATAGGATCTAATTATTAGTGACAGGATCATTTCCTCATACATTCTCATCCAAATAGAAATTTTGTCAATTCCATTATTTTCTCATAGAATCCCATCATTACTGACGGAATGATTTCTTCATACGTTCTCATTGAAACAAAAATTTTGCTAATTTTATTATTTTCTCATAGATTCCATTTGTTAGTGACTAAATCATTTCCTCATACATTCTCAACTGAATAGAAATTTTGTAAATTTTATTATTTTCTTATAGATCCCTATAAATCCCGTGAATATTTTATCCCATCCAACCTTATAAAAACTCATTTTTAATAAAAATTTGTATTTTCCGATAGATTCTTATGAAGAATCCCTTATCAGAATCTATGAGAAAATAATTTTTTTAAATACCTCCTATACAATCTCATAAAATTCAGTAAGTTCTATGAGAAGAGGACTCCCGCTTCCCATAGAATTCATTGATTCTCATAAAATTCCTATGAGAATTTATAAGAAGCTATCGGAGCTTATGAGATTTTTTAAGCAGGGATACAATTATCTACGATTGTATATGATTATGCACAATTAGATATAATTATATACGATTGTATACAATTGGATCGGGCCATTTTTTCTATCCAATTGTATACAACTGTATAAAATTTTTTTTTATCGGGCATGTATGCTTACATTTTGCTGAATGCCGTGTTTCACAGTTAAAAACTAAATTCTGACCGTAAGAGTACCACACTTTAAGATACATTCCCATAGAATACCGCCAAACACCGATTTTGGCCGTACATTTTATCATAAAAACAGCATAGTTTGTGATACAGTATCGAAATTTGTGTGAATACCGTAATTTACCCCGGATTTTGGTAATTTACCGTAAAGTCAGATCCACCAGGGTTACGCAGAATACGAAAAATTTTGAAGATACGTTTATAATAGAAAAAGGAAGAAAAAAAACTTTCTATTAATTACATAGGAAAGAATTCTATCATAAATACAATCTAGAACAGCAATAATTAACTTCTCGAACTCGTTGCACAATTTTTTTCCTCAGCCTTTAAAATTTTTCTGATTGAATATGTATGTGTGTTATATAATTTGAGATATTTGTGAATGTCAAAAAAAATCAATTGACTATTTTTAGTCGCACGTATGAATTTTAATCACAATTAAAAAGAAAAATATGATACTTTCATAAAAAATTAATAAATTACTCAAATTTTTTCAATTAGTTCTCCATCAATATTTGTAAAAAAATTCGAACTCAAAGATCAAAATTCAGTTAGGCAGATAATATGATTTAATCAAAAGTTTTCAAATTTTTCAAGCCTGTCGGAAGTATACATATTTTAGCTTACCAGAAATGTTTATTAGACGACGTGACACACTTTCATCGATTCAAAACAATTTTAATACTAGCCCACAGCTTGTTAAATTATAGAATATTACATCGAGCCTCGTTCTTTATGTGTGTTTAGAGTTTTTGTTTGAGCGAAAAGCTTGGAAAAAACAACTACAGGCCCGGCTTAATGTTCGTAAGCTCAACAAGTGAAGTGAGTTAGCTACACTTAAGAGTGGGACGTATCTATACGAATAGGATACGAACGAAATCTCGAAATTGAGATTTTTAATTACATTGTAAATATATATGGAACTCAAATGATAAAAATCTTCCGAAAAAGTTCATCTTCTGCTTTTGGTCAGAAGCTAACAAAATTTCTGCAATTATAACTAATTAATAAATTAGTAGAAATCTAAAATTCGAAAGTTCGATAGGTACGACCCAGACTTAGAGTTAATTTACTAAAATAAAAGTAAAAAAATCTTCATGTTTCAGCACTGAAGATCCTCTAACTATAGCCTATAGAAAAAACAAAAATATCTATCAAATTATTTATCAATTAAAAAAGACATTTACTGCTGGAATAATTAATTTTCAGTTTTTAGTTTTGTTAACTAGTTTAGTTTCACTCGCTGACCCTGACATATATACATATATGATGAAATTTTGTATGCTTTTATGCTATGAATAACCAGCTAAATATTTGGAAAAGATGAGCCATCGTTTAAAATACAGAGTCTTACTTCTTCAGATGCTTGTAAAGAATTAAATATTTTTAAATCAATAAAATATTTATTTACAGTAATAAAATCATTTGATCAAAAGTCCTATCACCAATTTTCATATTTACCCACTTAATACACTTAAACAAATCATCAACTTTAATCGTATCTGGTAGTTTGATTAAAAACTGTGCAACATGCACGAAGTCCATGCTCAATAATTCGTTTTTGTATAGAATTAGAATACCAATAGCAGTTTTAAATAAAAATTCATCGCCATCTCGTACAAAAATATCCCAAATTCGACTTGTCACATCTAGTGGCATTGCTTTAGCATAAATTGTAAATAACCAATCAAGTAAATAAAAATCTGGTGTCAAATTGATATCGAAAAAATGTTTATGTAAGCAAGGTAAATTTCTAAATAATAATTCATTATAAATACCCCAATAATTATTAATTTTAATTTCATTCAATGTAAGGGCTGTGTTATGATATAAATTATTGTTAAATAAATTAGCTAAACAAATAAATGCATCAATAGCATCCATATTAAGTATTAACATGGCTCCAATAAAACTCATACCCTGTACATACCCAATTTCTGGTTTGAAAATACAATAAGCGGCTAACAAATTGTAAAGAGATTCAAATAGTGGTCCGTCTTTTTGGAAAATTTGTAATGACGGAAATGTACGCGTGATATCTAATTTGATTGATGCTGATTCTATGTGATTACTGGTGTTAAACTTTTTTACGCAATCTACGAATATTTCGGCAGTTAAATTTAAATTATTAGCAATGGCTAGGCACCAAATACGTCCTCGAACAGCTGATGGAATTCCTTGCCACCATAAATCATGTACCTCGGTGGTCGATTTGAGTTGAATGAAATTTGGTATTACTTTTTGATACCAGTACTGTAAATTTGACGATAGTTTATTTTCATCTTCTAACTGTTGAGCACGTTTTTTATTATTATCTTTTTGTTCACGTAATTCACGTTTTTTTATTCCATCCAGAATAGCGTCATGTTGTTTACGGTGCAATGATTCTTCTTGAGAATTTTTAGCGGGTAAATTTGGCGGACGCGATTGTGGAATTAATCCTAAACTACCAATTTCATTAGTTATTGTATTTTTACTATTATTAATATTTAACTTTGTTCTTATTGTTGTTCCAGTGAAGACTGTTGTTGATGGTAAATTAAGACGTCGTGATGAAAAAATATTTTTGATAAAATTAATTCTAGGTGAGTCTCCAGTTTTGTCGTGCATTTTTTAAATTTAAACATTTGCACCTTTACTCATTTGTTGTGTGTATATTTTTATAGGAGAATTTTTGTTACGATAAAGTTTAGATTTTTTAGTAAAAATTTATTAGCAATTCTTTCATTTAATAAATGAATGCACAGTATTGATTTTATATTTACGGATGGTTTCTTTTAACATGCAGATTCTTGGTTGTTTGCTTTGCAAAATCATAAAAGCTAACCTTATTTGATAGGTCTGAAAAAAAAATTATAACATATTAGGTTTGGACATTATTAAAGTGATTAATTGTTACTTAATTTATTTTTTATAGTTACGTTATATTTAAGAAATACCGTTTGTCTATATTTTGAAAGCCATTGTGACATTTATGATACTAAGGATGACCAAAACGACAAAACTTTATTTGAACATTATTATATTTTTAAGGTAAAGTTTTTACATAACAGAACTCTTACAACATTTAGACTATTTATCATACTCAGTTTGTACTATGTTATTATCTGTAATTGCGCAGTTTGATATATAATTGTAAAGAACATCATTCCATGAGATAATCGAAAATATAAAAAATAGTTTCGATAGAACTACTAAGGTTTAGTATAAAATAAATATATCTAAGTCTGCATCAGTAAAACTAGTCAGACTGCTGAGAGCGTATTGAGTGTCCTCTTTTCGGCTGATGGTAGGGGTATAATAATCGTGTGTACTATCTGATGCTTTTACCTTTCACTCGCCTTATTATAACCAAATTTAATTGCTAAAATCGTAACTAATTTAAAAACTAAAAATGAACTAAAACTAAGTGCATTTTTTTTTAATTTACAATATTTCATGGATGCAAAATTTTAAATTTGGTGAAATTGATAAGATAAAGTTATTTAAGAAGTCAGCACTCATTTTAGTCGAGAAAAATTTTACGCTGAGAAACAAAAATACTTTTGTTAAGAATATTTACTTGATACAAGAACATATATTCTTGATAATTTTCGAGAATATGTAATTTTGTCTCAAGAATTCGTAGAATTGATGGAAATAATTTTTATTTTGTTTACTAGTAATAAATCAAATTCATATATAACAAAAATAAACTTGATGCTCTTTTCTCGAGAAATTGATAATTAATGATAATAAAAGAAATATTTTGAACGGATTTCTTGAACCAAGAAATTCTTGTTTGGACAATATTATTTTATTTTCTCAGTGTAGAAGAAAACATTTCTCGAGGCACCAGGCTAAGGAAGCGGTTCATGTTGACCAACAAAAGTGGCCGACTGTGAGGTTATTATTTTCATTTTACATTAAGGCTGGGCCGTACTAAACGAATTTTTGAATTTTACTTTTCTTTTAATTTATTAATCAATTGTCATTACAGAAATTTTTAAAGCTTCCGAAAAAATGTGTAAGACAAATTTTTTCGGAAGGTTTTCATCATTTGAGTGACGTAATTATTTCAAACGTAATTAGGAAAATAGAATTCGAAAATTCGGTTAGTACTGCCCACCCTTAAGGCTGGGCCGCGTAGTGAAAAATTTTTCAGACCTCGATTTTACGCCCGCGGTGTTTGTGGTGAACTCAGGAACCTTGGTGGCAGCGTAAATCAAGTCGATAACAAAGAGAGCATCCGAAAAGCGGTAATTCACAGGAGCTTAGTAACCCTGATAGCCAAGTTGGCGAGAAACTGACGAGAAACTTGCAGCCGCAACTGGAACCAAGTTGATCGCCAACAGTTGGTACCTCCAATAGTTGATGGACATTTTCTGAGAAAGTTGGTGGCAAAAGTTGTAAATCCAAAAAGTTGACGATCACTTTTTGAGAAAGTTGGTGGCAAAAGTTGCTTGCAAAAGTTGGTGATCATAAGTTGACGGTAAGTTTACTTTCAATTTCCTCAGAAACTTGCATTCCAGTTGCGGCTCCATACTGCCGCCAACTTTCTGAGAAAGTTGGCGGTAACTTGTAGCCAAAAGTTGCAAAAGCTGAAGTTGTCGATAACTTGTCGTCAAGTTGGTCGAAAACTAATGAATGACCAACTTTTTCTCGATCAACTTGTGTTATCAGGGAAAGTCAGTCACTTATTGCTACCCTGATAACACGAGTTGATCGTGAAAAAGTTGGTCATTCATTAGTTTCCGACCAACTTGACGACAAGTTATCGACAACTTCAGCTTTTGCAACTTTTGGCTACAAGTTACCGCCAACTTTCTCAGAAAATTGGCGCCAGTATGGAGCCGCAACTGGAATGCAAGTTTCTGAGGAAATTGAAAAGGAATTTACCGTTAACTTATGATTGCCAACTTTTGCAAGCAACTTTTGCCGCCAACTTTTTCAGAAAGTGATCGTCAACTTTTTGGATTTACAACTTTTGCCACCAACTTTCTCAGAAAATGTCCATCAACTATTGGAGGTACCAACTGTTGGCGGTCAATTTGGTTCCAGTTGCGGCTGCAAGTTTCTCGTCAGTTTCTCGCCAACTTGGCTATCAGGGTAGAGACCATACGAAATTTTTGATAAGTTTTTTCGGTACCCAATCATTCATTTGTAATCAAATCTTAGATTATTTGCAAAGTAGCTGCAGCTTGTTGTCAAATTGAAGGAAGCTTCTACGGAGCAAACGTTTGCTGTACAAATCTGATTATTTGAGTGAAAACAAAAGTTGATATACATTGGCCGTCGAATTAAAGGGACTTCTACTCAGTATATTTTTTATTCCAATTCGCTCTAAATCTACAGTAACCCCTAATAGGTGCCATCTTTTTGTGCTAACAATAAGTTCTTTCGAGTCGAAAAGTATTTCGATTGAATATTATTCCCCGTATAGTTAAGAGTCAAATGATGTTAATAACGACTGTATTTATTTCTAGTGGATGTTTGAGATAGATTTGTATTTAGTCAGTTGCATTTAATGTTGTTTCCTTTAAATACAGATGGCTGATAGTAGCAGTACAAGATGGTGACTTAGTAATGTAGAAAGATGTCAAATTATGAATAGTTGTACATCGAACTGATGTTATGTATTTGCATACAGTAATTAAGTCGGACATAAAATGTTACATGTGTATTTGTTGCTATCATGAAAAATAGTCACTAATCTATTAAAACAACGATAATTTAATGCATTAGTATTTTATACTTTTTTTAAAATGAGTCAAATTAATTGAGAGCAGTTTGCTTATAATGCCAGTTGAATTTTTGTCTAGCCTTATTTAAGTTTACAATAATTTCGAGTCAGCGATTGTATGTTGCCAACATACTTGGTAGTATCGAAAGTTGTAGCAAGTAGAAGTTTATGCTCGTGCGATTTAGTGGTAGCAGTATATTATACCAAATTAACTTTATACTAGACTATACAGCGGTACCAACTTTTTTAATTTCTATATGTCTGAAGGTAAAGTAGATCTCGAAAGGTAACTCTAACATTATACGCGGGTAGGGATCGGAATAAGAAAATTTAAATTCATATAAAATTTCTATTAAAACATTTATTAATAAAAATAAAGACATTAAAATTTACGACTATCATTAAAGATTGTTATTTTGATAACTGTATTTTATATTTTCTTAAAAATAGATAATTTAATTAACATATTTTTTATTAATTTAAAATATTTTATTGTCATAATATACTTTTTACTTTATTTGAAAAATTTAATTATTTACACATAAGTTACATAACAAAAAAATAATAGTTACTTGAAAAAAAGAAAATTATAAATTATAAAATAATTAATTTACTAATTATATCAATATCATTCAAATAAAATATTAGTCTTCAATTTTTATCCATAAATAATTAATAAATTATTTAAAGAAAAAAAAAAAAAAAAAAAAAAAATTCGGCAACAAAATGCCCAACATTATCAAAAAAATTTATTTAAATCATTCCTTTAACGATACAAAAACATAAAATAAATTTCACAAAGTGTAACATTTTAATTTCTTAAATTATTCGATTTGGCGTGAAATACGCTAGAATTGAACACTCTCCAAAAAAAGTCTCTTATCACTTTTTGATACATCCATTCTTTTAAAAGTTATTTAATCTTGAAGTCTAATTTAGATTAAATTTTCAGATGTTTTTACTTTTCCGGCGAAACTATCAGGCTTATTACAAAATATAATGAAACCTTCTTTGTAGACAATTTTATTCTCTAAGAACTATTTCTAATGAAGTTCTTCGAATTCCGCATTGTTTTCTACTTCTTTTTATTCTAATGTCAAGCACATAAAAAAATAGTCTTCTGTTCGATTTTAAAAGCTTGGCATAAAAACGAAAATAATTAGGAAACAATGCGGAATTCGAAAAAACTTTATTGGAAATAATTTGTAAGGCATAGAATTGTCTACAAAAAAGGACCCGTGATATTTTGTGATAAATCTGATAGTTTCGCCAAAAAAATGACAAAATTCTGAAAATTTAATTTAAGTTCGACTTCACGCTCAAATAACTTTCGAATAATTGGATTTATAAAAAAAATGATAAATTACTTTTTTTTGTAGAGCATTCAATTCTCAACAAAATTATGTCTGCAGATTTTTCCTACGGCGAATTGTTAGCTAGTAGGACTGCACATCTGAATCAGCATAACCGGTTAAAAAATTTAACTAGGTTAATTAGCTGGCTCGCTCGTCAGCTTAGCTAATTTAACAGATTAACTTCATTAGCTTGGCTAAGCAGCCAAAGGCTTCACCGGTTAACTCGAATTCCCATGGCTTATTAGCTAATAGTTATCTTAGAAAATCTATTGGAAATACATTAACCGGTGAAGCATTTGGCTGCTTAGCCAAGCTAATTAAGTTAACCGGTTAAATTAGCTAAGCTGACGAGCTAGCCAGCTAAGTAAGCTACTTAACTTTTTTAACCGGTTATGCTGGTTTAGATGTACAGCCCTATTATCAAGTTATGAAAATCAGAAGACGGGAATAGTATATTACACACCTAGGGAAGTAAAGTAAGAAATGTCTCAGATCACATGTTTGTTGACCTCGGCTTCGCCTTCGGGCGGAAAGCGTCAACTTTCGTCCCTCTATGCAAAACGAAGTTGCCGCTTTCCGCCTCAGTCGACTCATTGTTTATTCCACTCAAAATAAATGTGATATAAACAAAAACTACCATGAATGCATTAAGGTTAAATATAATTGATTGACTATATGTATTTTTTTTTCTTTTTGGTTATCGTCTCTATTGGGCCACGTACAACTTACTGCTGTGATTGTATTTTTTTCCTTTATTTTAGCTGCTTAGCTTCTCATGTAGTGTTGACTATATGGGCGTGTTCAGAAACACACTCTGAAAGAGAAATATTCAACTCCTGCGTTCAGAAATATCCTCTAGTCGAACCAGAGGTGCGATTTAACATTACAAAGGTACTAATCACACCTGGATAGGTAATTCTTCACCTCCAGAGTATATTTCTGAATACGCCCTATGTATTGTATCACCACGATCTGCCGTGTTGACTACACATGTGCAAGTTATTACATTCGCGCCGAACAAAAATTACTTTTAAATTCTCAAAAATTTCAATTCTTCTAACAGGTTTTTTTCATATTTATATTTATGAATTATCTACTGATGTAGTTTCGATAAAGAAAATTGAAATACTAAAAAATATTTTTCTTACGAGGAATTACTTACACTTTTTTATTAATCATTTTTTCAATATTACTTTTCTATCTAAGTAGAAGATTTTTAATGAATATTTATATTTGAATCTAATGACTAATAATTTTACAAGGCCGATGACATGCATTAAGAATACGGTAACATTTTGGATCAGAGTAAAAAATTATTAGTGCAAAGAAAATATTTTTTATATTTTTAATTTATTATTGTATAGAATATTGTAAAATACAAAAACGTTAATTTTGTACATCGATGTGATTAATACCACTTTATTTTTGTTTATAGATCAAAAAACAAAAATAAAGTGGTATTAATTTTAAGTTATAGTAATTTTAATAATTTGAAAAATAGAATATCAATTGTAATTTTTTTTTTTTTTTGATATTCTATTTTTCAAATTATTAAAATTACTATAACTCGAAAACTATGGACTTCAGCGACTTGACTAATAGGAATTTTGTTGAAGGGAATGAAATTTCCTATAAAATTTCCATTAACATTTTTAGTGTACTTTCATTGGTTCATGTTCTGCAAGCCAATAACGATCAATTTCATAGGAAAAATGACTTCCGCAACGGACACAAGTGAAACAGCTAGAATTACAGCTAAGAAATTATAAGCACTTTTGAAGAACATCAAATGCCCTACAATTTGCGACCAAAACTGCGTTGATATCATAAAATGCAGCTGAGTATTAGAAAGAAAAAAAAAGTAATTTAATTTATGTGTACTTTAAATGGGAAATCTTTGAAATCAAATGGAAAGTACTAAGGATTGGAATTAAGAACTCTATTGTTAATAATAAAAATAAATGCGATAGCCTAAAGTTATTTTATATTGTAGCTTTATTTGCATATTTCGCATAGAAATATCTTTTGATAATCAAAGCCTACATTAAATGTATTATTTGTCTTATAAGTATATAATTACTCATGCTTACATTTTTATTAACCAATGAAAGTACACTAAAAATGTTAATGGAAATTTTATAGGAAATTTCATTCCCTTCAACAAAATTCCTATTAGTCAAGTCGCTGAAGTCCATAGTTTTCGAGTTATAGTAATTTTAATAATTTGAAAAATAGAATATCAAAAAAAAAAAAAAATTACAATTGATATTCTATTTTTCAAATTATTAAAATTACTATAACTTAAAATTAATACCACTTTATTTTTGTTTTTTGATCTATAAACAAAAATAAAGTGGTATTAATCACATCGATGTACAAAATTAACGTTTTTGTATTTTACAATATTCTATACAATAATAAATTAAAAATATAAAAAATATTTTCTTTGCACTAATAATTTTTTACTCTGATCCAAAATGTTACCGTATTCTTAATGCATGTCATCGGCCTTGTAAAATTATTAGTCATTAGATTCAAATATAAATATTCATTAAAAATCTTCTACTTAGATAGAAAAGTAATATTGAAAAAATGATTAATAAAAAAGTGTAAGTAATTCCTCGTAAGAAAAATATTTTTTAGTATTTCAATTTTCTTTATCGAAACTACATCAGTAGATAATTCATAAATATAAATATGAAAAAAACCTGTTAGAAGAATTGAAATTTTTGAGAATTTAAAAGTAATTTTTGTTCGGCGCGAATGTAATAACTTGCACATGTGTAGTCAACACGGCAGATCGTGGTGATACAATACATAGGGCGTATTCAGAAATATACTCTGGAGGTGAAGAATTACCTATCCAGGTGTGATTAGTACCTTTGTAATGTTAAATCGCACCTCTGGTTCGACTAGAGGATATTTCTGAACGCAGGAGTTGAATATTTCTCTTTCAGAGTGTGTTTCTGAACACGCCCATATAGTCAACACTACATGAGAAGCTAAGCAGCTAAAATAAAGGAAAAAAATACAATCACAGCAGTAAGTTGTACGTGGCCCAATAGAGACGATAACCAAAAAGAAAAAAAAATACATATAGTCAATCAATTATATTTAACCTTAATGCATTCATGGTAGTTTTTGTTTATATCACATTTATTTTGAGTGGAATAAACAATGAGTCGACTGAGGCGGAAAGCGGCAACTTCGTTTTGCATAGAGGGACGAAAGTTGACGCTTTCCGCCCGAAGGCGAAGCCGAGGTCAACAAACATGTGATCTGAGACATTTCTTACTTTACTTCCCTAGGTGTGTAATATACTATTCCCGTCTTCTGATTTTCATAACTTGATAATAGGGCTGTACATCTAAACCAGCATAACCGGTTAAAAAAGTTAAGTAGCTTACTTAGCTGGCTAGCTCGTCAGCTTAGCTAATTTAACCGGTTAACTTAATTAGCTTGGCTAAGCAGCCAAATGCTTCACCGGTTAATGTATTTCCAATAGATTTTCTAAGATAACTATTAGCTAATAAGCCATGGGAATTCGAGTTAACCGGTGAAGCCTTTGGCTGCTTAGCCAAGCTAATGAAGTTAATCTGTTAAATTAGCTAAGCTGACGAGCGAGCCAGCTAATTAACCTAGTTAAATTTTTTAACCGGTTATGCTGATTCAGATGTGCAGTCCTACTAGCTAACAATTCGCCGTAGGAAAAATCTGCAGACATAATTTTGTTGAGAATTGAATGCTCTACAAAAAAAAGTAATTTATCATTTTTTTTATAAATCCAATTATTCGAAAGTTATTTGAGCGTGAAGTCGAACTTAAATTAAATTTTCAGAATTTTGTCATTTTTTTGGCGAAACTATCAGATTTATCACAAAATATCACGGGTCCTTTTTTGTAGACAATTCTATGCCTTACAAATTATTTCCAATAAAGTTTTTTCGAATTCCGCATTGTTTCCTAATTATTTTCGTTTTTATGCCAAGCTTTTAAAATCGAACAGAAGACTATTTTTTTATGTGCTTGACATTAGAATAAAAAGAAGTAGAAAACAATGCGGAATTCGAAGAACTTCATTAGAAATAGTTCTTAGAGAATAAAATTGTCTACAAAGAAGGTTTCATTATATTTTGTAATAAGCCTGATAGTTTCGCCGGAAAAGTAAAAACATCTGAAAATTTAATCTAAATTAGACTTCAAGATTAAATAACTTTTAAAAGAATGGATGTATCAAAAAGTGATAAGAGACTTTTTTTGGAGAGTGTTCAATTCTAGCGTATTTCACGCCAAATCGAATAATTTAAGAAATTAAAATGTTACACTTTGTGAAATTTATTTTATGTTTTTGTATCGTTAAAGGAATGATTTAAATAAATTTTTTTGATAATGTTGGGCATTTTGTTGCCGAATTTTTTTTTTTTTTTTTTTTTTTTCTTTAAATAATTTATTAATTATTTATGGATAAAAATTGAAGACTAATATTTTATTTGAATGATATTGATATAATTAGTAAATTAATTATTTTATAATTTATAATTTTCTTTTTTTCAAGTAACTATTATTTTTTTGTTATGTAACTTATGTGTAAATAATTAAATTTTTCAAATAAAGTAAAAAGTATATTATGACAATAAAATATTTTAAATTAATAAAAAATATGTTAATTAAATTATCTATTTTTAAGAAAATATAAAATACAGTTATCAAAATAACAATCTTTAATGATAGTCGTAAATTTTAATGTCTTTATTTTTATTAATAAATGTTTTAATAGAAATTTTATATGAATTTAAATTTTCTTATTCCGATCCCTACCCGCGTATAATGTTAGAGTTACCTTTCGAGATCTACTTTACCTTCAGACATATAGAAATTAAAAAAGTTGGTACCGCTGTATAGTCTAGTATAAAGTTAATTTGGTATAATATACTGCTACCACTAAATCGCACGAGCATAAACTTCTACTTGCTACAACTTTCGATACTACCAAGTATGTTGGCAACATACAATCGCTGACTCGAAATTATTGTAAACTTAAATAAGGCTAGACAAAAATTCAACTGGCATTATAAGCAAACTGCTCTCAATTAATTTGACTCATTTTAAAAAAAGTATAAAATACTAATGCATTAAATTATCGTTGTTTTAATAGATTAGTGACTATTTTTCATGATAGCAACAAATACACATGTAACATTTTATGTCCGACTTAATTACTGTATGCAAATACATAACATCAGTTCGATGTACAACTATTCATAATTTGACATCTTTCTACATTACTAAGTCACCATCTTGTACTGCTACTATCAGCCATCTGTATTTAAAGGAAACAACATTAAATGCAACTGACTAAATACAAATCTATCTCAAACATCCACTAGAAATAAATACAGTCGTTATTAACATCATTTGACTCTTAACTATACGGGGAATAATATTCAATCGAAATACTTTTCGACTCGAAAGAACTTATTGTTAGCACAAAAAGATGGCACCTATTAGGGGTTACTGTAGATTTAGAGCGAATTGGAATAAAAAATATACTGAGTAGAAGTCCCTTTAATTCGACGGCCAATGTATATCAACTTTTGTTTTCACTCAAATAATCAGATTTGTACAGCAAACGTTTGCTCCGTAGAAGCTTCCTTCAATTTGACAACAAGCTGCAGCTACTTTGCAAATAATCTAAGATTTGATTACAAATGAATGATTGGGTACCGAAAAAACTTATCAAAAATTTCGTATGGTCTCTACCCTGATAGCCAAGTTGGCGAGAAACTGACGAGAAACTTGCAGCCGCAACTGGAACCAAATTGACCGCCAACAGTTGGTACCTCCAATAGTTGATGGACATTTTCTGAGAAAGTTGGTGGCAAAAGTTGTAAATCCAAAAAGTTGACGATCACTTTCTGAAAAAGTTGGCGGCAAAAGTTGCTTGCAAAAGTTGGCAATCATAAGTTAACGGTAAATTCCTTTTCAATTTCCTCAGAAACTTGCATTCCAGTTGCGGCTCCATACTGGCGCCAATTTTCTGAGAAAGTTGGCGGTAACTTGTAGCCAAAAGTTGCAAAAGCTGAAGTTGTCGATAACTTGTCGTCAAGTTGGTCGGAAACTAATGAATGACCAACTTTTTCACGATCAACTCGTGTTATCAGGGTAGCAATAAGTGACTGACTTTCCCTGATAACACAAGTTGATCGAGAAAAAGTTGGTCATTCATTAGTTTTCGACCAACTTGACGACAAGTTATCGACAACTTCAGCTTTTGCAACTTTTGGCTACAAGTTACCGCCAACTTTCTCAGAAAGTTGGCGGCAGTATGGAGCCGCAACTGGAATGCAAGTTTCTGAGGAAATTGAAAGTAAACTTACCGTCAACTTATGATCACCAACTTTTGCAAGCAACTTTTGCCACCAACTTTCTCAAAAAGTGATCGTCAACTTTTTGGATTTACAACTTTTGCCACCAACTTTCTCAGAAAATGTCCATCAACTATTGGAGGTACCAACTGTTGGCGATCAACTTGGTTCCAGTTGCGGCTGCAAGTTTCTCGTCAGTTTCTCGCCAACTTGGCTATCAGGGTTACTAAGCTCCTGTGAATTACCGCTTTTCGGATGCTCTCTTTGTTATCGACTTGATTTACGCTGCCACCAAGGTTCCTGAGTTCACCACAAACACCGCGGGCGTAAAATCGAGGTCTGAAAAATTTTTCACTACGCGGCCCAGCCTTAAGGGTGGGCAGTACTAACCGAATTTTCGAATTCTATTTTCCTAATTACGTTTGAAATAATTACGTCACTCAAATGATGAAAACCTTCCGAAAAAATTTGTCTTACACATTTTTTCGGAAGCTTTAAAAATTTCTGTAATGACAATTGATTAATAAATTAAAAGAAAAGTAAAATTCAAAAATTCGTTTAGTACGGCCCAGCCTTAATGTAAAATGAAAATAATAACCTCACAGTCGGCCACTTTTGTTGGTCAACATGAACCGCTTCCTTAGCCTGGTGCCTCGAGAAATGTTTTCTTCTACACTGAGAAAATAAAATAATATTGTCCAAACAAGAATTTCTTGGTTCAAGAAATCCGTTCAAAATATTTCTTTTATTATCATTAATTATCAATTTCTCGAGAAAAGAGCATCAAGTTTATTTTTGTTATATATGAATTTGATTTATTACTAGTAAACAAAATAAAAATTATTTCCATCAATTCTACGAATTCTTGAGACAAAATTACATATTCTCGAAAATTATCAAGAATATATGTTCTTGTATCAAGTAAATATTCTTAACAAAAGTATTTTTGTTTCTCAGCGTAAAATTTTTCTCGACTAAAATGAGTGCTGACTTCTTAAATAACTTTATCTTATCAATTTCACCAAATTTAAAATTTTGCATCCATGAAATATTGTAAATTAAAAAAAAATGCACTTAGTTTTAGTTCATTTTTAGTTTTTAAATTAGTTACGATTTTAGCAATTAAATTTGGTTATAATAAGGCGAGTGAAAGGTAAAAGCATCAGATAGTACACACGATTATTATACCCCTACCATCAGCCGAAAAGAGGACACTCAATACGCTCTCAGCAGTCTGACTAGTTTTACTGATGCAGACTTAGATATATTTATTTTATACTAAACCTTAGTAGTTCTATCGAAACTATTTTTTATATTTTCGATTATCTCATGGAATGATGTTCTTTACAATTATATATCAAACTGCGCAATTACAGATAATAACATAGTACAAACTGAGTATGATAAATAGTCTAAATGTTGTAAGAGTTCTGTTATGTAAAAACTTTACCTTAAAAATATAATAATGTTCAAATAAAGTTTTGTCGTTTTGGTCATCCTTAGTATCATAAATGTCACAATGGCTTTCAAAATATAGACAAACGGTATTTCTTAAATATAACGTAACTATAAAAAATAAATTAAGTAACAATTAATCACTTTAATAATGTCCAAACCTAATATGTTATAATTTTTTTTTCAGACCTATCAAATAAGGTTAGCTTTTATGATTTTGCAAAGCAAACAACCAAGAATCTGCATGTTAAAAGAAACCATCCGTAAATATAAAATCAATACTGTGCATTCATTTATTAAATGAAAGAATTGCTAATAAATTTTTACTAAAAAATCTAAACTTTATCGTAACAAAAATTCTCCTATAAAAATATACACACAACAAATGAGTAAAGGTGCAAATGTTTAAATTTAAAAAATGCACGACAAAACTGGAGACTCACCTAGAATTAATTTTATCAAAAATATTTTTTCATCACGACGTCTTAATTTACCATCAACAACAGTC